>NW_010972962.1:8031067-8107891 GCF_000737465.1 Haliaeetus leucocephalus | reverse complement strand
TGCCCTTCGCCTCCTTTTGCCGCGGGACCTGCGCCTCCCAGCAGGCAGCGGCGCCTCGCCGCAACTACACCTTCCGGCGTGCCCCGCGCCGCCTCGTGCGGGGGGAGGGAGTGGGGGGGTGGGGTGAGGCAGCCGTTGGAGGGCGCGAGGCCGAGGCGGGAAGTGGCCGGTTCCCGGCCCTTGGGTCAGCCCGTCAGCCGCCTTCCTGATTCCCCTGAGGAGATGGAGCCAGCGGCTCCCTTCCTCCCCCGGGCAGGGCTGGGGCTGTCGTCCGGGGAGGGTGGCTTCTGTGGGGGTGACGAAGAGAAGGGCTTGTGGGAGAGGGCTAGGCCCCTGCGGCAGGGACCGGGGGAGGGGAAGCTCAAGGGAAGTGGAACTTGCAAACCCTCCCCAGTGAGGTTAAGAAGCTTCAGCTCGAGTGGAAAAAGGGGAAGTTGCGAGAGGGAGCGGGGTGGTGGCGGGGAGAGTGTGCGGTGAGAAGTGTGTACTTCGTGGTATCTGGATAAGCTTGGGGTGTGGTGAAGTAAAGGTGCAAGAGGAGGTTGGCCAGAAGCTCGTGATGGCCTAAACAAGAATTGCACAAACAGAATATAGATAAGCAATTTTTTACATGTTGGTGGGTTGGGGTTTTTTTTGCATTTATGCTGTAGTTTTATGATTACTTTAAATCCACTGAGCTGACAGAAAAAAATAATTCTGCCCGTTTCATGCTATGGGGTGGGTTAGATCAGGGGACCTGAAACCAGCCTTGTAAGAAGGTTAGTCTCATCTGAGAAGAGCTCTCTGGTCTGGTTCACCATATGGCCATGCAAACCTTTGGGTTGGCGCTTCGGCAGGAACCAGAGCAGGGGTGGGCATAAGCAAGCCGGGGAGAGTGGGACTGCGGTTTTCACCAGCAGTCTTAGTTCATACCTGCCGTAACTGCGTATTTGTCTAGTGAACTCAGATTCAGCTTTGAAGCTTTATATTAGAAACATCTGGAGGCTGCAACAAGTGCAGTCTGTTGCACTGGGTGCTGCTTTTGCACAGACGCTTATAAAGGTTGTATGGTGGAAAAAAGCAGGCAACTGGGAGCATGTAGATGGAAGGACGTTTCTTTTGTGACAGTAAATCTCTTTGCACAGTCTGTCTGGGGCTATTGCAAAGGCAAGCCGTGGAAAACTCTTAATCTTTATATGTTGCATATAAAGGAAACAAGTTAAAATGATAACTGTTTCTTCTTTTTTTCTCTTCTTCATGCTGAAAAAAAACAGTGGCCAAGAGCAAATCTAAGTAAGTGATGTTTTCCTCACCAATTTTTAATTTCTGCTACCACTCTGTATCTTCAAGTGACTGTACAAAATACTAGGCTTCTCTAGAATTTTTTAATATACCTGAGAGAACTGCAGTCCTTGAGTTTAGCTGTGTCCTTTCTGTCCTTCTGCATGTGTGTCTTTTCACAGGTAAGTACAGAATGGTGTGAAAAATCCCCTCGGTTCTAAAATTGCAGTGAATGCAGGTGTTGTCCTATGGGCTGTCATGTTGAGCTCAGCTGTAATATCCAAAGCGCCCTCCATAGGGGAAGCACGCCTCTGTGCTTTATGATTAAAGAGAGGCTATAAATTATCCACATAATCTTCCTCTTGTTTACCTTTCATACTTTTTTAGCTGAGGAGGGCAAGCTGAGGTACAGCGTTGAGTCTTTGTTGTTTGTGGGTTGGGCTTTGGGCAGGTGCTGTGAATGTTTCTCATGGGCAGGGTGCAGAACGCTTCCCAGTTTTAGCATGTTCATATGTTTATACATGAGGAGTGGATGGGGCACAGTCAGTGCTCCGGGCTTCTTGATTTGCTCTGTAGTCCAGCTCAGGAGAGATGTTAGTGGGCTCTGGAAGAAAATTAGTCCCAGTCCTTTGACCTGTAAAGACGGCTGATGTGTTTTAAAGGTTGGAAAGGAAGGAATATATACTTTCAGCACACCAGGAGTCTTACAGTGTGGATGCAAGGAGACAAGATCATGGGGAGAGAATGACTTGCAGCCAAAATGCTATTTGTAAGAAAATCAGCTAGACAAATCCAAGGGGCTAAACTGATACATTTATGTGAATACATTCCTGTCTTCTGATTCTCAGAAATTGCATTTTGTGCAAGTGTATTACATTTGGTACTGTACAACCTCGGAAACTATGGCCTTTGGTACGTTTTCTGATTTTTATTTTTTTTTAAGAATCAACCCCCAACAGAGCCAGTAGCAACCACTTTCTGGGTTTGAAAAGATTCTTCTGTTACAGGATTTCTGAGTAATTGTCAGGGTTTGAAATGAAGAAAGTGCTTCCCAAATATGTACCTGACAGGGAAGAGAGCAGGTTGACATCTCAGTGTTCTGCTGTTACCTGTTAGCAGAAACAAACACAGCAACGCAGGATGTTTCCATGAGGTGAAAAAGTAGCTTTTAAAAGTGGTGTTACTAATGTTAATGTAGTGATTCCCCCCCCCCCGCCCCGATGTTCCTTTCTCTGTTGTTTTTATGGTCCCATGTATACTTCAGGAATATGTTATCTCCTTGTATTATTTATCCTTCTGCGTTCCCCTTGGGTTTTCTCCCTGTGTCCTGATAGCTTTCCACTGTTCTTTTCTGCCTCTGCTCCTAGTTACGTTTCTTCATTGAGCAGCAAGTTTTTTGAACAAGGTGTGTTATTCAGAAAGGGCTTGGCCTCAAATATGTGGTGCACAAGAATTTCAAGGCCTGGTCATACTGATACCACTGATTCCCCCAGAAAGAGGAAACTGCACAGAGGATTTGAGGAAGTGGGTGAGGTATAGGGGAAGGAGTCTGTGTGGTTACTGGTGATACACATCACACCTGCAGTCATGTACAGGAGAGGACAGTAACTGGGGGTAATCCCTAGACTATGCTTGGTCAGTTGGTCTGCAGGAATCTAGTGTTTTTCTGTTTATTTTGAACTCAGAAAAGTAAATTTCATTGCAAAGCTGAAAAGGGAGAGCTCAAGGAAGTACACTGGTCAGAGCTGCACAAGTGAGGAAGAATGGACACCTCTTCAAGGTTAATTTTGACAGACCACTTGGTATTAGAAGCAGGAAAATCCAGAAAAATTAATTGAATGCCCATGTGCAGAGATGTATGCATCTCTTTATTGCAATGGAAGAGAAGGACATAATTTACAGACTGGTTAAAGGGTTTGACCTTTCTTTTGACACTTCAGAAGATGCCCTGTGTCTGGGAGGTTGCGCAGATCTCAGTGTACTTCTGGGGGGCGGGGGGTGTGGTGGTGGTGGCTTTCTCAGTCTCCTGGCTTTCCCTGCTCCCAGGGATACCACAGCTACCGCAGCCAGTCCACTCCACAAACCGAGAGCCTTCCAGTGGGGAAGGGGGTTCCCATGGCTGGGTTAATGTCAAGCCCTGTATCTCTAGTGGGATGGATGGTGCCAAGGGGCCCTGCTTCTCCTTTTGCATGCCTCTTGTTCCATCCTATCTGCTCGAGTTCCTCTCTGCATGTGGAAGTGATAGTCTGCAGTACATTGTTATCTACAGCCTGAACATCTTTAACTACCATCATCCTTCCTCTCTTGCCATTACCTTTTAAATAGTGACTCAAGTGTATGCTGATTTTTTTTTTTTTTTTAACACCTCCCCCCCCCTTTCTTTCTTTCCTGTTTCTTTTCCTCTGGGCTTGTATTCTGTTCAGGAGTTATTTACTTAAACTTGATGCTGGAGCTTATGGTTTATAGTGGGCTCCTTGTCTGTGTTATAAGTTTAGCACACAGTGTTGATGCTCCCATCCAAAATATCCATAAAGTTGAATGAAGTATCTTATGCGATTGTGCCAAATTGCTCATGCTAAAAGCTTGTCCGTTTGACCATGCCCTGGCAGACCTGTGGTGGGCCATTGCTGTGTGCCTGTGCACTGATACAGAGACATTCCTTGTGACTTTAGATACATTCTGGTGAGGATGAAAAGTGCAGCTGAGACAGGCTACTGTTTCAACATCAGGAGACTCCGACTGCAAGAAAAATTGGTCCTGCTGAGATACGATCCCATCGGTAAGAGCTTGGGGAAGAAATCAGCCTGCTTTGTATAAGCTTCTCTGTGTGGGGCAAAAGATTTGAATATAACAGGATTTTTCCCATCTAAGCAGAATATGTCATAATATGTTTCATACTCAGATGACTGTACAGTTGCTGTTCTTCATGACATTCCAGTGGGAAGTAAACGTTTCCCTCATTTTACAGACTGTGGCAGTGAAACAAAGTAATGACTTGCCTGACATATCAGAGTCTTTGATGACAGCCATGCCACATGTCAGTGGCAAAGCAAAGTGACACAGGAGTTCTTTCATTCTGTTTCTTTGTGTGGTTTGCTAGACTGCGCTACCTCCAACAAGCAGCCACGAAGAATGCATCAATAGAAATGTTCTGTTAAGCTGCCATTGGTGCTCTAGACAATACATTTTAACCATCACTTACAAAATGGACTTTTTCTTTTAAAGAAATAAAACCAAGTTCTTCTTCTCCCACAAATGATACTGCTCTCCAGATGACAGTTTGTGGGTTCTTTTATGTTCCTCTGGTCCTTGCAGATTTTCTCAGTTTAAGAATGTGATATGTTGGGGGGTTATAGCACTTGCCAAGCTGCCTTTTGCTTACCAAGCTTTTTGAACGGTGACTAGGAGCTCAGGTTTCTGGGGGAGGAACCAGTCTGCAGTTAACATTAAAAAGTTTAATTTAACGTTAAAAAGCTTAATTTGGGGAAATTTAGAAATTAAATGAGACCATTTAAATGAGACAATGCTAGAAATAGCATGGCAGAGTTAGTGCAAAAAAGGCTTATTTAAATCTATAGAATAAAGAAATGTATTAAGCAGCTCTAAGTAGATAACATAATGCATGGCCAGTAGTTATGTGGTTTAAGCTTATTTTTTCTTATAATTTTATGTTCTTGTTAGATGACTAACCTTTTCATACTCAGATCTAACAGTCCAGGAGCTTTATGGCAGGTGAGAGAAACCACCAGAGAAGCGGTATGCTCTCATCAAAGAGATGAGATGTTGCTGACAGAGGTTGTGTCTCTCCTTCTGAATTCCATACAGAAGGAGAATTGGAGATCGCTAGGATTATTTTCTTGAGTAAGAAAAGTTTACATTACTGCATCGAACCATTGTGCAAAGTGATCCTCCAGAAGCTTCACAACTTGTAGGAAATGTGAAGAGAGTGGAGAGCTTAGTCTAAGTAGCGCTTCTGTTGCAGAACATGTAGTAGGTTGTTGAAGTACAAAATTGGAAGTAATTAAGAAAAAAACTCTGATCTTTGTAGCCTGTAGTAGAACACAAGTGAGAAATTGATGTGAGAAAGTGCTGCATGTGTGAAGGGAAGTAAATTTGAGTCTAGATACCAACTCACATCAGGAATATGTTAGGAAGCATTTTCACTTGGCATGCATTTTCACCTTATGTTTTGTACTTCTCAAAAACCTGGGACCTCCACAGAATGAAGCTTTTTAGTGAAGTAGTGGCAGTAGTGCCCAAGTTTCACTACCTCCTAACTGCAGCAACAGAATGTGTTACGAAGTTGCAGTATTTCTTAAAGTGAAACTTTTATGTGGAAGAAGAGATTTTGTTAAGTGTGTGGATTGCTCTTGCGTAGCTTTCAAAGGAATTCATATAGTGAAGTTCAATTGGAACAATGGTGCTTTTCAAAGGGCATTGTAAAGCTTTGAGTATTTTTTTTTTTTTTTTCAGTAACGCATTGGCTATGCTTAACCTATAGCTGAACTGACTTTGCTAGCACCTGCATCAGGCCTTGGATGCAGGGTTAATTTGTGTCTCATTGAGAGATCTGCAGGAGACTTAGTTAACTTTTTCAGTCAGTCTGTGAGACCAAGTAGATCCAGTTGTTTGGGCTCTGAATTTGAAGAGTAGTAGAAAGCAGTAAGAACCTATTTTTGTCACTACATTGAGCAGCTGTGACTCAGAACAGTCACACAGAGCAGCTGTTGAATGTTTTCAGCCACTCAGATCCTGACACTTACTTTCACAGAGGTAAACGGGCCTCTTAGGAGCTAAAAATTACGTATGGTAAAGTGAAAGCGCTACTAAACTCCTTCAAGAGTTGATTAACAGCAGCGCTGTGCCAGTCAGTTGCTCCACACTCATGTAAGCAGCGAAGGTAGCCAGGAGAAAGGGATGTAGGCTCCTTGAATTGCATCTTAACACTTTGGGCTTCTTAACAGATCCTTTTTTTCCCTATAGCAAAACAACGTGTCCTCTTCACGGAGAAGAGAAAAATCCGCTCTATCTGAACAATGACTGGACTTGATTTATGCATTAGGAGAGGATGGTTTGGGGGGAGGATGGGGTGAACGCTGATTCAGAAATCAAGCAACATGGGCTGCAAAGAGAGGAAATGAACTGGGATCACCGTCTCCTGTGATTTGAAGGCCATTGTGAATAAAACAATGTAGAGAGAGAAAATTCTTAATGTCTGGACATAGATCATCACAGTAACATTTATTTATCTTTTGAGTTATTTTTACAGTACTCAATTAAAAAAATTAAATAGCAAATCCCATTGTCTGTGTTTTCCATTGTGAAAGAGGCTGTAATCTTCAAAGGAACTATTGTTTTATAAGGCAATAAAAATTAACATTTTCCACAGCAGGAATTCAATGGCAGGATTGCAAGTTTTTCTAACCTACCAGCCACAGATTCAACAGTAGTGACCATGAATTGGTGTCATTCCTTGGAGGGGTAGTGTTGTACCAGCTCCTTCCCAGGAAAGGAAGAAGCAAGGGGAACCTAGTGAAATAAGATGAGCTTTTGGATAAGCTATGACCATGGCTAAAAGGGCTGAATTATTTTCAGTAGGATGGATTTTTCACTCCTGGATTTTTGTCAAGCATGGAGAAAGTAGATAGCCAAAGTAGTTCTCTGATGGTTTTGGAAGTTTTTCATCTTTAATTAGCTCATCTAGGTTTAGAGCAGTATGGCTAGAAACACTTTTCAAAGTCTACCTCAGTAGCACTCTTGTCCTCTTTCCAGTTCGAGGGACCTTCCACAGAGCACAGTGCTGCAGCATGCAAGAATAGATGGGCCAGGGCTCAATGTATGGTGCTTTGTTATGAGCCAAACGCTGGCCTTGGTGTTTGCAGCCGAGGCCTGAAGTTGCAATCTCAAAGCTAACACTCAGCTTCATGTGCTGGCATTGCACATAAGAAGTTCTGATAAAAAAATACTACCAGGAGACCAATACCCTCCAGATGTTTTGCTGTAAACTTCATGTAGTTCAGTATAGTGCATTGTGCGGGATGGCCACAAGCCCAATGGTTGTGTGAGGGGCCGGAGAGACCTGCTGTGCTGTGTTTGAAAGACCCCCCACCCCATCTTATCATTGTAGAACAGGAACTAAGAGGATTCCTCAAATAAGAAGCAAAGATACTTCTCTGGTCTTTCCAGTCAGCAGAGGAGAACCTTTGTGCAGTCAGGTGATTAATGGTGTCTGGGGTAAGATAAAATCAGTATGTTGAGCTAGACAATGTCAATTAGAAAAGGTCCTGAGGCAAGTCCTTCCGGTAAGGATATGAAGATTGTGTCCCTGATGCCTGGACGCTCACTGATGCAATGCAGTTAGACTTCCTGATCATTTCCTCCATGGGTAACTTGGGATAGTAAGCCAGGTAGAAGGCCAGTGCTCCCACAAAACTGTCTCCAGCTCCCTAGAATAAAATAACAAGTTCAAGCATACTTGCACAGGGAAACAATTCAGATGCGTTTACTGGAAAGACAAAAGTTGCAGCACTGATTGCAGGAGTCAGGAAGTTGTTCGGGAGTTGAGTTCAATTCACTTTTCTATGCCTAGAAAATTCTGCCATGTTAAACTAATGCTACCATACTATCTTTCTGCCCAGCTGTTGAATCAAGGTACAAGCTATAATATGGCTTAAAACTTCAAGAAAAAGAAAAGCTAGTGTGCTACAGTTCAGCAGTGTGCTGTTATAAATACTGTTTTTGAAACTTCCTGTTGCTGGAGTGTCTGATTTTGATTTCTCAACCTGAATGTTTCATTAAAGCTATTTTTCTCTCATTTAACTTCTGTTTTTCATATAGGGCAGTAGTGGAAGGGACAGAGAAAAGGGGAAAAAATAAGCCATGCGGCATGTGGTGTCTGTAAATTCCTAGTTGCAGAACGATACATTTTGATGTCTCCAGAACTGAGCTGTTCTAAAAGAGTCCCACTAATGAAGGTGTATGCTGTGTCTGTCACATAAACCACTCGTATTCCTGGGGTAAGCTTTGCCACTTGAGCTGTGTCTGACCATGGGGATGGAGGACAGTGACATTCACCTGGAGCTCTGGCAACTGTGGCCCTCCTGAGCTAGCTGTCCCCAGGCCCTGTCTCCCACAAGAGCTGCCCGATGCTCAGCCGGCCCTGTGCCAGCCCTCTGTGAATGGGGAGTAAGCCTTCACCTTGTGCCCCGGCTTGCTCTGACCCTGTAGCCCAGATGCCACTAGTTCTGCTCTGATCAGCAGGGAATGACAATTGTTTGCCTCCTGAATGCTTTTTAACAATAACTCTTGTTTTGCGATGTTCAGTGCTCTGTAGTGTCCCCAACAACTGGCAAAATTAATCATTTTTAACTTGATTTGCTCATTTCATTCCACAGCGTCTCTTCCCCCTCCTCTAAAACTGGCTTGATTTCTAAGGCCAAACTGACAGCAATTCTTGTTAGTACCGTAAAAGTGATTCTAACATCCCCTTTTTTTAATCATACTTTTATACCACTAAAAGAGTTACACTGGACACACTGGTAATATCTTCATTTAATTCAAGAACTAGCATATAGACTGTCTCCCCTGAGGGGGTTTTGCCTCTGTAGTTGCAATAAATAGGCCCCAAGAGTCATGGGACAAGAGCAAAGGGCCTGGAAAAAGTTAGTTAAGATAGCTGAGCAAAGTTTCTAACTGGAAGTTAAGACTAGGAATTAATTTCCAATTTTGAGTTCTAGTGGTTCTCAGTGTTACACTCCTACTTACCCTAAAATCAGCTGCATATAAATAATATCATTCTGGCAAAAAATACCACTTCCACAGAGATCAGTTTGTAACATTACAAGCAGATGACAGGGCAGAGCAGCGTGGCAATTGCAAGGGAACCCTAAAGGGGGTGAGCGCGCCATGCCTTGTCTCTCCCTGCCCAGCCCTTCCACAGCAGCTGTTTGCATTGGTGTTCCCAGTCAGGAAACTTCCTACTTAACTCTTGCTTCACCTGAAGCTTGGATGCTGTCTTCCATCGCCTTCACAGCGGGGTACAATGGAGAGTGTTGCCTGGCAAATTACAAGTTAATAAGCAAAGTCTTACCCAGCGTGCAGCAACACCTGTTTCAACAGTTCTGTATTCCTGAACACAGGAGGGGCAGGTGAAGGTTTTTATCAATTTCTGTTGGGCCTTTGCCTCTCTTCTGGTTTCCAGAGTGCTCCCACAATGGTAGGTGGAGCAGGAGCAGGTGACTGCTAGTTAAGCATTGCCAGCGTCTTTTGTCTGATGCATAATACAAAAATCTCCAGCCCATCTCAGAGTTTATAATCTAATCGGTGCATGATTAATTATTAAAGCTATTTTGGTGCTGCTGTTACAGACAGAATTTCAGCAAGCAGATGTTATGCTGTAGCAGGAATAACTTCTCATTTTTACATCAAATATTTCTCATACAGTGATCACTGGGTAATGGAAGTGGCCAAATATTATTTTAATGAGGAATACTCAGAATATCTGGTGTCAAACAGCATAAACTATTACCTGGCAGCAATGTGGAGCAGAATACTGTCTTTTTAATCATTTTTTTTAAATGGAGGTAACTAACTACTGCCCCAAAGAATTGCTGCACTGTTTGCTATTGGAGCAAAAAAAGACTAATGGCACATCACCCAGGTCTTAGTTTGGATGGTGGTGAGATGGAACGTAAGTTCTCCCTGCAACATTACTGTGCCTCTCCACTTGTGGGTGATGCTCGGAGGTTTTGAGATGGCTGTAAATCTCCCTTTTGGCAAGGCTGAACTATGTTAAATGACTACAAAGGTGGAAAAGGGGGTGAACAGCAGACTTCCATGCAGAATGCAAAAAGGCCCCCTAGTATCTTTTTGCAAGAGAAAAGATTATGGGATGATTGGAGAATATACAGAAGGATTTGATACCAGTAAGCGTTTGCTGAAATCCTTACCTCCCATACATAGACTGAAGCAGTCAGCATCTCTAAAGCTCAGCTACTACAGACTCCAAGGTTATCATAAATTCAGTTGTTGGTAAGTAAGCGTTTCGTGTAGGGGTGTTTTCAATATAGGAGCTACTACACTGAAAACAGTGGCATGTATCATTAGAATGATTATGTAGATAACCCTGTTCAACCTCGCTTCTGGTCTGTGCAGACAAGACTGGTCAAACACAACTTAAAGAGCAATAGCAGAACTGATTCAGCTGCAAAGTTAGCTGCAATAAGAGCTATTTTCAGCCTACAGAAACAGACCTTCCCTCTTTGGTATTGTGGATTAAGGTATATTGGGTTTGGTAGATTCAGAAAAGGTCAGCACAGAGCAGAAGGAACAGGCTCAGAATAAAATCAGGATTATCCAAACTCTGGATTAGCAAATACTAGCTTTACATTTAGCTGTTTCAAAACCTGCTATAAGAAAAAACCCAAACAACCTACTTTTTGCAAAAATAATGAAATTTTTAAAATGACCAGTAAGGCGCATTTATTCTGCCCACTGACAAAATATAAACACAGAATATGTAATATTTTACATTCCTCAGCATTTGTCTTCCAGAAATCCTAATACATTGCAGACTTTGAGACAATCCTCATATCCTTGAGTGCCTAGAGACAATTAATTCCATAATTATAAAAATATAACTTGTTTAACCTTTCTCTAACGCAGAAATGCTAGTTTGTATGAAATAAAATAAAGAATTGGATCAAAAAAATTGTCTGATATGGTGTGGCTAGTTCTAAAATGCAAGTGTTACAGTTTTGTCTAAGTTGTATGGTTTTGAAGCAGTTTTGAAAACCTATTTATATTCTGTGCCACTAGTCTGGAAGGTCCTTGTTTTCCTGTATGTCTGGAAAAGGGCAATTTTGTTCATTACAGTCCAGCACTGATTGAGATTCTGTGCCTCTAGAGAAGAGAAAACCCACAAAAACACTTCTATTTATACCTTAGCTTTTGTTAGTCCTGATTTGTTAAAAGCTGGTTCAGAAATTTAGTGTAGATATTTTTATACGATGCTGCCCTGAGAAGCTTTTTAAGGAAAGTGCTTTGTAAGTGGAAACTATATTGTTCAACAGTCTTTCCAGCAAGTAAAGCATTTTTCAATCAATCATGTGTAGAATAATAGGATGCATTTCACTTATACAGTAAGATGACTTGTTCACCAAAAAAATTTGGAGGCCAAAAGCTACAGCTCACAGTGTTGCAGCAGTTGCACTGCCATGTTCCAGGGCAACCTCTTACTCAGCCTTCACACTCCCAGCCTGTCCTCTTGGGCAAGAGTAATGGCAACCATGTAAGAATAGGAGGGGGCTCTGGCTCTTGAAGCCTGACATTGTTACTGAACCAAAGAAAACTTTCCTCAGGTGATTTTTCAAGAAGTCACAGTCCATGTACGCCCTGCGTATTACATGGATTCATTCCATTAAATACATTGTAAGACCATGTTACCAAGTCCTAAAAGGAATGATGTGTTGTATAAGAGAAACATTAGGCACGCCTGTAATGATAAATTCTTCATTTAGTGAATAAATCAAAACATCAATCCAAAAGCT
Organism: Haliaeetus leucocephalus; assembly: GCF_000737465.1. Lineage (NCBI taxonomy): Eukaryota > Metazoa > Chordata > Aves > Accipitriformes > Accipitridae > Haliaeetus > Haliaeetus leucocephalus. The sequence continues at coordinate 8,096,084 of NW_010972962.1, read as the reverse complement.
GTCAAAAACTGCATTATAATGTAGATTCAGCAACATTGCTTGCAATGATGTTTATAGTCTCTGAGGAGCATTCACAGCAGTGCACAAATGAACGAAGCCTGAGGATTACACTGATTTAGTGCAGTCTAAATGCATGGCAATGCAGAGATGCCCAACTCTGTCGAAGGAATTGGGCCCTGGAGAATTCCTGTTGTATTTATAGCACTCCATAACCGTGTGATACTGGATTATGCTAAGGATGTTACTGCTCTGTGTCACATCTGCTCAGCATTCCTTGCTGTACCTCTGCCTACTCTGTACCCAAACTACAAATTAGCCTCATGTAACACAAAAATATCTGTCAGTGAAGAGGCTCATTATCTCTTCTTCATAAGTGGTGAAAGCCTATGCCTCCTTACAAGAATCCCTGGGTTGTGCTTTCATGAAAGGTTACTAGTGGAACTGGAGAAACATTTCCAGCCTTCGGGATATATTCAGACACTCTTGTGCCAAGAGGGTCTATGTCTCAGCTAAAAGATAATTTCAGCTGAAATGCTCAGGGAGCAAAATATCCCTTGGTAACAGTGGTTGAATGAGTTATACAGCTTTTTTTACCCGTCTTTATTTTTATGATTTCCTTCTCCCTGAAAGAGCGCATGTTTATCCTCTATGTGATGGAGAATGGTTTATTTCTGGAAATGTTTCTGACTGTTTTTTTGACATCTGCATTTATTTGCCCGTGCAATACCTTTTTTGGGGGGGTGGGGTGTTAATAATCCCCCCCCCCCCCTTTTCCTTATGTTTCACTAGAGACATATTTTGGCAGTTTGAATTAAGGCAGTCTTTAAATTAAACCAACTCCACTATCTTGAAACTCTCCTGAAATTAAACTAATTTGACTATCTTAAAACTATTTCCTAAGCTCAAGGCCTAACAAGGGTGACTATTCCCATGGTGTCTGGGGTTGCTGAAGCTGTGTGGAAGGATTGCCATCTTTGTAGGGCACCCCACAGATACTGGGGGGGCTCTCCACCGCTATGCTTACAGGAGCAGACCTTCGGTCACAAACCTCTAAAACCGAGATTTTCCACTAGCACAGTTATTTCTATATCTATGCATGGAGTTTTGAGCCAGAACAAAATGATAAAAAGTCCTTAACATAGAACTACTGAATTTTGCAATAAAATCCAAATGAACTTCAAACAAATAGCAGGGCTTGTCTTTTTAAGTCTAAGTTAGACTTTTGGTGCAGACTAGAGAGCACTACAAAGCTACTTGGGTTGAAGATAAAGGAGAAATACTAAGGAGAAGCACACTGTGCTCCAGACCTTTAGGGTCTGGATCCACAACTGCTTTACTGTGCTTAATCTATGCTCTGGTAGCTGAGTGTTTCTGCAGTCTTGTCACGAAGACAAGCTAGAACATGTTACCCTAAGCCAAAGGAAAATATATAGAGAGAATCCATGGTAGCAATGCTCGTCTGTTCCTTTCTTCTTCCCCTCTGCCTTCCCCAAACACACACCAATGCTGTCTGATGTGCCCTGCACACTCCAGACCAAGTCACAGGGAACTGTTATGCTGCTGACCTACCATACACTCCTTCCTCCCAGCCACGTGCAGAATGGCTGTATTCAGCCCCTGTTTAAGAACGGCGGGAGGTGTAAGCTAACACATTTTAATTTGCATTCCCTGTAGGTTGACAGTGCAGTCTTAATTCCAGTGATTCAGACTGCAGTTTCATAATAGGCTTAAGCCAATCCATGGTTATGTTATTGCTGAAAGGCTCAGTCCCCACTCATGTTTTTATCCTTGGCTCATGTTCCCACGCCCTCCCCTACATCAGATCTAGCACTTGTGCGGCCAAGCAGTGAGGCAGATCAGTTCTCTGATCCATCTGAAGACTAAGCCAGCCAACACTGACCAAGAAACATTAGTTTCCACCCAGATCAGCAAGCTGCTGTATTACCACATGATAGCTAGTCCAATGCCAAGGAGAAAGAGGTTAGAAACACTCCTTTCAGCAGCAGCATGATCTTAGATCAGCTTAAGCCAACTGTGAAACCTCACCCTCGGTCAACACCAGGCAATTCATTAACTCAGTTGTGTTCCCAAGTCCTAATACTCTCGCTCCTTGTTCACACAGGGAAAGCCGCCTGTTCCACTCTTCCCTCTGTACCGTGTGGGCTCAGACCAGAGGAAAGAGGGAACGATCACACTTCCTTTCTACTCTGTTCTGGGAAGCTGTGGGAAGGAGCAATCCTTGACTTTCTTGCATTTATGTTGTGTCGTACTTGCATAGCCTCGCATGGAGAAAATTTCTTGCTCACTCAAGCTGAACAAGCGCAGCCTATCATCTGGTCCTTCACATGTCTTGAGGGCTTAGAGGTAACTAAACTACACCCACTGTAGACTATCAGTTGGGAAATATCAAAACCAAAGCACACCACACAATGCTTCACATCAGCTGTCAGGAATTTTTACCCACTTCCTGACAGATTTCCTGACGGTTCATTAATCAGCCTGACCGTTAACCCCCTGCATTCCTGAGAGATTAATCTTGATACAAGGCCTCCTGCCTGCATTTTCTTTCCTTTCTGAAACATCCTACTACATTAAGTTATTCAGTTTCTAAAAAGATCAGCAACAAGCATTACAGATGTATGAATTCCCCTGAAAAGTTATCTGGTTTATGGTGAATGTTGGAAATAAAACATACAACATTCACAACTCTGCAATTTTTAATTTGTATGACATCTAAAAAGTACAGCTGAAAGTATCTAGAGATCTGGCCATATCACACAGTCCTGCTTTATGTTTCAAAGCTCTATACAGTACCTGTTTTGAAGGCAGGTAATAGTGCTCTCATTTCACATGATGGGAAATGAACCCAACTTAAGATCAAGAATGTTAGGAACACCCACTTTGAGACATCTGTGGGCTGAATGCAGAGCTCCTGATCTTTCACAGACTGTAACAGGAGTCACATGAGCTACCCATCCTTCAAAAGTGAGGCACAGCTTGGGAGCCCCAAAACTGAGGTATCCAAAATTAGTAAGTGGACCACAAGTTGCCCACAGCTCTGCTAGATACTCAGTCAGGATCAGAACAGAGGAGCTCCTGCCTTGCTGTTTACAAGAAAAACACTGCAAGGTATCTGTGAGCTGATGGCTTTCTCTCAGTGCACGCTGACTAAATCTGGGAGAGAGCATGGGAGAGCTTTGTTCTGCCACGTAATAATATTCCTGGTGCCACTCAGCACCAGGGAAGAAAGTTATTCTATGTTACTAGGCTAACCCCAGAAAGCCAACAAAGTATTCACCCATAGGGAGCACTCTGTTTTCTGAATCATCGAAACAATTCAGTGTGATGATGCTCATATAAACTCCTTTCAACTCCAGATAGCATTAATGAGAGGTGATGAATTTCTTTCTGTCTTACACAATAGAGTAAGAGCACTGAATCAGGACCTCCACACGCTGTTCTGAAAACAACAGATCCATGTTGCTGAACCTGTGAGATTCCCATCAGCCAAACAATTCACCACTACTATGATTCCTGTGCTAACAGAGTGATAGATATTTTGGCAAGGAATATTTCAATTTAGGATACACTTCTGTATAAATTTTTGTTTAAGCTTCAGTTAGCTTTTGCCTTGGTACCTGCTTCTTCCCTGGTTTCACACTTGAGCTATGATCTGTGACCTCCTTTCATTCGATCTGAAAGTTCATACCTCACAGAGAAACTCAAACTAGCAGAGGAAACCCTTCACACTTGTTTTTTTTTTGCCGGAATGCATATAGAAAACTTACAACATACGAAATGCAGTACTGGAAAACTCTCATCACACTTCAGCTCAATACAAACTCTCCAGTGGCACTCTTGCAAAGAATAGCATATATACCACTAACAGAAATAAGGCGGACTTTCAGTTGAACATGCTACAGGAGCTGTATCTACCTTTTCCAAAGTTTGAACTTGCATGGAATCAGAGTTGTAGTTGAAGCTCAGCACTAAATATAGCAGCTCCTCAGAAAGTTGATTTGTTCTTCTCAAACTGGTCTATCAAGCCTCAACAACATGCAGCTACTCTCCTACTCTAATCAAAAGCTTCACTTATCTCAATTCCTTGAGAAGTACTTCATTCCCTTCAATATTCATGTCATACTCATGCCAACTTGTAATTTCTTCCTAACAAAGCTCACGCTTATGGGTTAATTCACAAATTTCATTTCTGAAAAAATGAAACTAGAGTCAAAGCGCTGCCCAGAATACATCATGTTACTCTGATAGTACACTGCAAATACTGGCAGTTGGTTTCCCTTCCAAGAAAAGAGCTCCCCAACCAGGAGAGAACTGGCCAAATTGTCACCAACTGTGTCACCCAGTATCATGTCAGGGGCTGACATGGCTTCAGGATCCCATAATCTAACAGCCAAGTCAGAAGGGGGAAATCTCCTTGCTGGGCAATTTCACTAGCCACATGTGTTTTTTTCTCTCAGACTGAAAATGCCAAAAGCCTCTTAGTGATCCCATCTAATCTGATGAGATGCACTCAGAATGACACAACTGCCATTTCGCCTGGAATTGATCAAAAAAACATTCTTTTTTTGCACGAAAGCTCCATATGCTCAAGTCCCTCTTTCAAAACCACAGTATCTAGCCTTTGTTGGCTGGCCACTGCTCCCGCCCACCTCTGAACTACATATCCTGGAGGGAAAAAAAACCCTCCAAACTTCAGGAGGTTTTTTTGTCTGAGCTCACTCTAGCATTGTCCTCTTGCCAGCTCCCTGCATTCTTTTTCCTACTGAGTTTGTCTAATCTCTTCGATGAGTACTTGAGTTGTAACTCCTCTCTCTAAGTTCAGCTAGATGTGACCTACAAGCCAGAACTGCTGCTCTGCTCTAGAGTATTGTTCTCTGCTACCCACCCATTTTGTTGTCCTTAATCTGTGGAGCAGGTGTGCAGAAAACAGGGCTCCCGCACCTCGCTTGTGGTCTTAGAAGTAGGTGAGCACCAAGGCACTGCTTCTGACAGAAACGCATTCTCTGCAGGATTCCCCATAACATGGACCTTTCCAGCGAACATACTGCCTGCTTAATGATTTCAGTAAGAAAATCACAGACACCAGCATGAGGCATCAGCTTCCAGAGACTTTCTTTAGCTTTTCCCTGTGCTCCTGTGTCTGTGCTTTGAAATGAATAAAGCCAATACACCTTATAGCCATTTGGGCAGCTGACAAATATTGCTGCCAGAATTCAGAATCTGCTTTTCTACAGCAGAGTTGTTCTAGAATAGCTGGTTTTATACCTGTATGTCTACCTCTACACACATAGACGCAAAACAAAACCCTGAGAAAAGTGACCAAATCATTACACTCAATTGCAAACTGGCTATTAAAGACATTCCTACAGGTTACTGCCACCAAAACTTACAGTTTTAGCGTACTTCCATTTGTCTAGTTGAAGCTGTAAAATATATTCTGTCTATGGGACAGGCTACTAAAGATTAACTGCTTTATTCTTGATAAGAAATAAAACTTCTGGCATTTTCTGTGGTTAGAATTTGCAAAAGCAAGAAGCCTGATTTCCCTACTATTCTCATTTCTCTGTTCTTGTTCTTTTGAAAACCTAATTATGCAATATCACTGATCCAATGCAAACCTTTCTGGTTTCTGTAGTGACCAAAATTACTTGGCAATGAAAACTCTGTTGTGGGAAATCAGGTCTTAGGTCAGTATCAACATTACTGCAATTGGCATTTCTGGGTAACTGAGTAGTCAAGGGGCTCTGAAGCCAGGTTTGCTTTCTCTTTCACCATAGGCAGAACTGATGTGAACAAACTCAGAAGATTAGGTTATGTTCCACAATAGCCAGGATGATACCTGATTCCACAGAGACTAGTTTTAAAGAAGAAAAGGAGGCATATGACATTTGTAAACTAACCATAAATGCAAGAGGTAAAAAATTATGAGGAGTTTGGCCAAGAATATGCTGCACTCTTACACAGCGGATCACATTTTCAACTTCCTACGGCTCAGGCCAGAAAAAGATACTTGGGAAGGTGACGCTCTGGATGTGCCAGAAGCGCCAGCTTCCACTAGCTATTTTTAACTGCAGGAATTTAATTAGAAAGGGTGGCTGCACACAGTTGGTCTTCCTTCCTCTCCATCCTCTGTGCAACTCAGATATCTCAGAGTGCTATGCACTATTACAACTGACATTGGCAGCCCAATATGTGCTCTGAACACAGGGTGAGCTACATACCAGCACTGAACATCCTCTTGGTGGAGACCCTGTGCTGGCTTCATCATAAAGACAAGGGGAGGAGAGCAAATCAGGAAAAGGGATGCAGCACGTTCTGCTGCAATCCGGTCATTTCCAATTTTGCTCTCAACCTGTATAAATTATACTATTGTTTCATTTACTAAAGCATCCCAGAAGTGAGATGGCACGAAGATAGCTTCAACATATTTCTGAACTCAGCTTCCCTAGACCTCATCAGAAAGTAGGCTCAGGCCCAGATGTTGGATGCTGTATCCTTCATGTGTTCCGGCCCCCAAACAAAACATGTGAGTTGGTGCATAAATGCTGCCAGTGTCCCTACTTTTTTCTGTCCAGACCAATCAAGTGGGTTAAATTCCAAATTGGAATATTTCTCAGTATGACAGTAGTGGAGCCAAAGCACCTGTCCTCGTAGCACATTTCCACAAACCCTTTACAGCCTCTTCAAGAAGCATCCAATGCAAAGCGACTCTGTACTGTTACGTACTTTCTCATTTACGTCGACATCTACAACGATGTCCAGTTCTAAAAATGAGACAGGTGATATCCTGACAAAATTTTTCCTCTAATGCTAATTCTCTTTGAAGAGAAGCATAGAGAAGAAGTTATGGTTTTATCAAGGGAAGCAGGTTTGCTTGCCACTGACAAGCCAGTCCCTGTGTGCTTTTGTTCCCCATCTACAAAACAGCAGTAAGAGTAGTACTTTACCTTGTGTTGTGAGTACAGAAGTAGTAAATAATGTAAGGTGCTTAGCAACTTTACGTATATGTATACATGTATACGGAACAAAGCTGTAGGTTGCAATGGGATAAAATGTTATGACCTGGTACTGATGGTGTATAGCAAACCCAAACAGTTCTTGGTATCACTAAAGTAACTGAGACAGAAATTCAGTTTTACTATGAGGTTTTTGTTGCCTGGCACTGCAATCTTAGAAGGGGCTTAGAAAAGTAAATATTAGTTTTAATCTTTTTATTCTACATCTTCATTAAGTACCCCCTTGTAATTTAATGCAATTTGTGGCAAATGCTAATACTGCTTTGGGCCCACTTCTCCCCATCAGCTGTATCTCTGTTAAATTATGCATTTCCATCTGGAAAGAAACTGTACAGGACTGTAGGCTCTCTTCCACTTAGAGTCAGGAATGGAGAGGGATTTAATTAGATGATCCATGGTTGAGAAAAGGACTAGAGCAAAGCCCGGGTGGTCCATGGAATCTTCCACCGGAAAACAAGGCTGCAAATTGTTCTGTACAAGCCTGATTCTGTTTGCTCATTTTGTTTACATTGTTTGTTCTTACAGATTAAAATAGACAGTTACTAGGCAGATGATAAACTGTTTCCTTCCATGACAATGTTGTCCAGAAGTTAAGAGAGTAGCATGGGACAATATACGCCTGTGCTTCATTTTTGGGTACATCCACCCAACACCCTATGTAACTTGGAGCAGGATATTTTTAGCTAGTGCTTCAGAGCACCTAATCGTTAACATTTTTGTTCCATTTTTCCTATCTGTAAAATGGGGATAATATAGCTTTTTGGTCTCCAAGAGGAAAGAGCTTGCTCTACCTTTTCTCAGTTGACTGTCAATGCAGAGGGACGCAACTCTTGCAATTGCTCTCATCACTGGATACCTGTATACCCTTACGCCACTGATCAAGTCTTCAAAAACTGAAGTGTCTTTAGAAGGCCTGAATCAGAAGCAGAAACTTGTGATGAACCAAGCAATTCCCATCTACACTTAACTGTGAGTCAACTCAAATGCAGTGATTTCAGTCATGTGCCCTTTCACAGTTCAGCTGAACTTCAGAACATAATAGATGCAGCTTTAAATAGATTTACAGTGCAGATTGCTGATTTGAGTGTCTGGCAGATTAACTTATTCTTCATGTTTTTTCTGTTCCAAAATTCAATGGATTCCATATTTGTAAAAGGGGGAATGCAGAAGGCTAAGTCAGAAAGTGGGCTATGGCTGGAACTAAACTTATTTATTAACCTATTTTGGTTGCATGTTAAAGAAAGGAAGCTATTATGCTGTCGGTTTGCGGGATGTTAATGGGAGCTCTGGGCATAATTACTCTGTGTTGGTGTGTGAATAAAACCCACTGACAGATAAGCTGTTTGCCCGATAGTAACTTTTTTGCTTTCTTTGAAAAAGAAAGGGAAGATAAGAAAAGAAAAATAAAATAAAAAAAGAAAAAAAAATTAAAAATTAAAAAAATTAAAAAATGAAAATGAAAACAAAAATGAAAAAGAAGAATAGAAGACCTTGCCCTTTGTGGTCACTTTACTCCTTGCTACATCCTTGGGTAGGAAAAGGTTAAACACTCAACAACATTTTTCTCTTCTTAGCAAGTTAGAGAACTGTACATCAGACACATTGTCTGCCAAATGCTTCATTTACTACCAGCTGCATTTTTACTTTGTTGAGAGATAGCTGAAATAAAATCACTGTTCTTTGTGCAAACAGCATGCTAAATAATGTACGGCTACAAGATTATTAAATAGCAAAGGCATTTGATAATATTAGAGTCAACCACAAGTCCCACTTCTGCTGATGCACAGAATTTTGAGTAATTAGTCATTGCACAGAGTGTTGTATTTATATCCCCTTGAGCTTCAGACGTTAGGCCACAAAGTCAGGAGACAAAGAATTGCTGTTATTAGGAGGACTGTTTTGGATTTATTTATATTCTAAGGCTTTATTTCAGTGTCCACTTCACTCCTCTGGCTCAGGCTTCCTCCAAACCAGAAGATACAGCTAAGTCAGAGAATTTTAGTGTAAACCATATTTTTACAGACAAGACCTCTCAACTTCAAGCAGAACTTCAATGAGTTTGCAAAGCCCCCAAAGAAGCACAACTGGCCTGAGGTTATGACAAGCCTGGAAAAAGGCCTCCCAGGTTCTGTTCTGACCTCTAACAGACTTTTCATGATTTATATGCAATACATTAATAGCAGCACCAATTATGGATAGATAAATTGGCATACAAAGAAGACAAATAACTCTCCCAAGGATTTACAGCAAGTCTTTTGCAGAGCGCTGGAACTCTTACTCAATCCTTTGTTCAAATCACTAAACCACACTGCCTTCTTTAGACGACAATTACGGCACAGGCCTGAATACTGTGACATATCTAAAATTATATAGCTATACACTTATATGAGGCTTTATTAAAATAAAGACTGTGTAACGTCTTAAGAGTTCACTACAAAGCTGCTCAGTGAGCACTCTACTGCTTAAAGACAGCCTTTTTAATTCTATCCCGTAGTAAAAGAGCAAGATCTAATACATTGTAATAAGAAATCAGAGGGCAACTTCATAGGATTTGAACACAAAACATCTGATGACAAATTCATATTGTAGTAATTAGACTTCATTTTGCAGAATTGACATGCAAAAATAATGGTAACCTTTATGACAAATAGTATGTATCATCTGTCTCTGAGAATGTCATACAGAGAAGGACCATATAGAATAAATCATACACTCGCATCAAATTTCAGGCATAACTGAGTAGATTAAATATTGAATTTTATCATGTCTCATAAATGAGTTTACTGTTTATAAGCATGGCACCTCAACCTGCGATCTCCTTAGCTTCCCTCAGCAGGCTGTGCACTCTCTGTATCGAAAAGCACAGCCAGGCAGAGAAAATGCTGGTAATGTAAGAAATTTTATGGGAAATTTAATGGTTGTGCTTAGAAATACTGTGGAGTTAAACATTCTCGGTTCTCCATGAGATTTAAAAGGGAGACCACGGACTTGCTGTGATTACTGAGGGCACCACTGTGAAAAGTGATTTCAAATTTTCATTTAAATATTGTGTGCCCAAGTGTCTCCATTTGTCTTTACAGAGAATACATCCACGCCTAAGCTAGATATGCAGATGCCTAATCTCCTGATTGTGAGTGTGCTAATGCAGGAGTTTTGGGCACACAACATCGGCATGTGTAAACCTAGAGGTCAAGTAGAAGCTGATGAAGAGACATTAAGCAGAGCAACTGTACTATGTATTTAAAAGACCAGATGGGATGGAAACTGGAGTCACCCTAACTGATGCAAGCATGTATGGATGCTGTTCAGCATCTCGATCCAAACCAGGGTCTGGAGCAAACCAGAGGTTACAAAAACTAACCCTAAGCACCTCCCCACAAAAAGTGACCTCCATGATGCAACTTGGAAATGGGGGAGTGACAGCAGGGCAGCTGCCGTTTTCCACTAATACCCCCACGTAGGAGAGATTCTGCCTGTGCCAGCCCTCCGATTTGAAGCATGGATGCTAGACAGGACACCCCACCTTCAACTGCAAGGAGCAACCACAGTAAAAGGCAAAGCTCCAAGCCCCAGGGTGCAGCCCCAGGGTGCAGCCCCAGAGCCAGCAGGCACGACCGACCACTGGACTGCCCCACCTCCAGAGGAGGCCTGGCACGGACAATCCTCTAAAGCCCAGACCCCCAGTAACCTGGAGCTCCAGACAGCCCAGCTGCCTCCGCAAAGCCCACCTGCACATACCAAGCCCTAGGCAGGCCTCCGGCAATACCTCAGGGGCTTGACTTGGTCCCCAGCTGCCACTTGAAGCACTCGGCTCTGTAAGATCCCATAGTGCTTTTTTTGCAAAATGGAAGGGAACTAATCTCACTGCTGGCCAAATTCCAGCTTTGAGTAATTACATTCTTCTGACAAATTTTCCTTGGCAGTTTCAATGGAATATAATTAGTAAATGTAAATAGATGTAAATAGTGCTGTAAATTACACTTTGTGTGACTGTCAGAAGCACAGGAGGAATAGCAAGGGTGAAGGGGCAAAAAGAGCAGAGCTTCGTTCTCCAACATGGACAATGTTGTGGCCTTCCCTGTTACCAGACTGCATATGTCTCTGCCAGGATGGCGTGTTCAGGGCTACTACAGCAGCAGATGCCACAATCCAGGATCATTGTGTGGTTCATCACACAGATCATCTACTTCACCTCAAGTACAATTTTGACCTGACTGTGTTCGGTCATGTCCCACAGCTGTGTTCGCAAGCAGTGGCTGTGTTCCACCTCAGCTGTGCTTCTGCTTCAGCGGCAAGCAAACTGCTTCTCACACACACACACACACACACACACGCAACTGCAAAATGCTTGTCTATGATATTATTGTTTTCTATGAAATGCTTATCAAATTTGTGAATGGTTTGTGAAACCTTCTGCTACCTACTGAAGAAGTGTCATATAAATGGAATTATATCATTATCCTTCACAGCTATTTTAATGCAGCTCCATGTAATAGTTTCACCTAAAGTGGAAACAGCTTCTTCCAAAAATAAATACATATATTTAACTTCATGTAGTCAAGTAGATTTAAAAGCAACTATTTAAAGTAATGAAAATAGATTATAATGTATACCTTTCTTATATTATCTACATATTAGTAGTTTTTTTATGTGTCAAATGTTTCTAACGTACGTCATCTGCTTCAAATACAAATTGATACAGCTAGTGGGCTTAATCAGATATTTCCTTCATACAGAAAATTTAAGGATGATTTTTCAATAATACACTTATTTTTATTCAAAATTTGCATACAGAAAATAGCTAGCAGAAACTAGTAAAATGAAGGGAAAGTTTATTTTCTTAACAAAAGCTTCTTGCACTATTTAGCTATAACAGAAGAAACAGATGTTTCAGCTTTACAATACCATGTCTTGCAAAACTTCCTTCTAAATGACTATTCATGCTCTACATGTTTTGGACTGTGTATGCAGAGCTCTGCTAACAGTCATGGGAAGCATTGCATACATTAGTAAAGCCCACATTAAGATAATTAGCGCTAAAAAAAAAAAAAATCAACAAGCCTTTTTTTCCCCTTTATAGTATTGATTTAATGTGGGTGAAAAATGCCAGACTTTCAATCTTGAAGATTCATGTTCCACCACAAAGTGGGAGATGGAGCCAGCTTTTCCCAGTGTTCTGCCAATAAACTCTTAAATTAACCACCTATCAAGGACTAGGAGGAAGAACCAGGCTCTATGGTCTATCAACCCTTAGTCTCTCTGATGAACCTATGAACACGGAGAATGGGGAGCATGCTACCTGGGACAAGGAACTCAAATTCTTAATCTTTGTGGCTGTACCTACCCAAGTATTTTCTCATAAAAAATTTTCAAAATTGCTGTGAACAGCAGAAATGACCAGGAGGCAGTATTGAACCTGCACTGCTGCAGAGAGGGCTCTGGGCAGTGGTAGCAGCTATGGGAAAATTTCTACAGTGGAAGAGGCCTTTGAAGCTCATCTGATATTTCAAGTGTGTATCTTCTAAATGGCAAACTCTGTTTTAATACAGACTGTTTTCATAAGGGCTCTGTGACCTTTTGCAAATCCTATCATGGGTTATACACATCATTTAACTTTTTGTCTGGCAGTAACCTTACCTTCTGCAGAGCCAAACAATGTCAATATGGATACAGGCACATGACGAGATGTGATTGGATTATGGCAGCTTAAAAAATGACTGCCTGGTCCCTCAAGTTGCTGAAGTCAGGGCAGTTTAAGGTAGCAACTTTTGTTTAGTATTAAATGGCATGTTAAGAGCATGCACATGAACAGCTCTGAATACTCTGTGCATAGGTGGCTACTTGCTAAGCCACTTTACAGCTTCAGCTTATTTCCCTCGGGAAGGATCTGCTGCAGACATGCCTCTGAAGAGAATAACATGTCCTACTAGAATGTTTAGTATTTATTTTAGTAATAGAGCTATCCAGGTCAGTTGAGGATGACATTTTGCTTAGTGTTTGGAAGGGTTGCTTTAAAACCACTTGCTTTCAGGCAAAGAGATAATCAGTCTAAGCACTGCAAGACTTTTATAATGGAAGGCCTACACATCTTTTTTCATTCAGTCTGCAAGAGTAAACCGAGCACAGCTGTTTTACTGAAAACAACCCACTGGTATTTAAGTAGATTAACAAAATTAACTGTGAAAATCCTCTGCTATGTGAAAGCCAGTAACCTGTTGGCCACAAGGAGGCAGGGCAAGGATTCAGTAAACTCAAAGAAATTGCTTTTATTTAAAAAAAAAAGACCAAAAAAAAAAAAAAAGAGCATTAAATTAGTTCAGTCATGAAACTCTGAACTGTTAGGCAAGGCAAGATAAAAAGTGCTTTTCAGTCACAGTGTGTGGTTTCAGTATTGCTGTTTTATTCCAAGAGCAGCAAATATCTTAAGATACCAAACAATAGCTGATCTGGCAGCAATTTTCTGCTTCTTTTGAAGAAGCAGATCACACATGTTTCTTCTTCATCACTTCTGTGTGATGTAGAAAAAACTCTACACTAAGCTTTGATAGCAATAGTGGATTTACCAACTCAGAGCAAGAAGCCGTACTGCTAGGTTCACAAGGTGTTGCTCCCAAGCTAATAAATCCTGCTTCTGGGCAGCTTTGGGAGCTCTGACTTTCACTCCCTTGGCACTTCTAATTCTGGGCTAAAAGCAGGCAGAGGTGGTTTGGTATCTGTAGTCCCCTACCAAGAACCTTACGCACAGCACAGTACAGTGATGCCTCCCTTAACCAGAACTTTAGAACATTCCAAAATCAGCACTAACTTGAGGTCAAACTTCTAAATGACAAAGGGGCAAAGGAGGAAAATAAAGCCACTGTTTCAGAGTTAAGTTGAAAAGGACTAAATTTAAAAGTGAAACAAAGCCTTCCACAGTACCAGCACATCACAGTCCAAATCTATGAGTGATCTTCTGTTTTAGATGAAGTGACTTTACTCCTAGCTCTACCACTGCATGCTAATGAGCTAGGTAATTTCAGTCCCCTATGCCTCTGTTTCCTCATCTTTTAAGCAGTTGCCTTCCCTCTTTGTGAAGCAGTATGAGGTCCATGAATAAAAAACATGCTACAAGAACTAGTTATTATTAATGCAATTCAGATATGGAATGCACCAGATGGTAAAATCCCCAGGATTTTAATGAACTATTGTAACAGAACATATGTAATATGACGTTATTATAACAGGCATTTAAATGTATAGTTAGTACATAGAAAATGACCTGCTCTGCTCTCAGTAACTCCACTGGAATTATTTTGGATTTATGTCAGATAATACTAGGAACACAAAATAGCCCCGTATGTGCAATGTGGTAAGGTTTTCATAGCAATCCTATCTTAACTATTGCTTGTCCTGCTTTTATTTTTTGCTGGGGGTATTGTATTTAGTGGTCTGCTAGAGTATGCTTTCTGCATTTAATTCTGAGCAGGAAGTAAATAAAGTACCCTCATGCCAAAGACTAAAATGCCTCTGACCAAGTATCTCTTACCCATCATCATAAAATAGTCGTCATGAAGGAGCAAGAACTTTTTGGTTTTTTTCCACTATATTCTGTAAAAATTATGTCTTCAGTCACCTTATGCTAGACTTGGTAAGCAATTCATGCTTGTGTCAGAAAAGGCAAACATTCAGTTCCAGACTGTGAGGGCAGTAGTATCTCCTTTCTCCCACAGCAGCTGAGTTCTGGACAAGATGAATTATATGATTGGGCAAAGGTGAAAAAACAGGACTGCAGCTCAAGCCATTGGCATCATGCATTACTGTCAGAGGCAGGTACTGACTTCAGTAAAGGGGGAACATGAAGGTACTATCAGTATGTATAATAATTCTAGCTCACCTACAATACAGACTATAAAACTCGAGTGAACTGACATTTAATATATGAGAGGCTGGAAGCAAGATCTCAATTTCACATCATAAATTAGCCTTTGTGCTAGTGCCCAAAGATTTGGCTGATTACTCATTGCTTTCCCTTAGTGCTTAAGCAGTCTTTTCCAAAGCAAGACAGTTAAACCACAAAAACGTACTGTAGTGTCCACAGCTCTGACCTTCCCAGCAGGAACGTGCTTTGGAATGGGTTCTTCTACCGATATCATCATGCAGCCTTCTGCTCCAAGAGTAATAATTACGAGCTTACACCCTCTTTCTAACAGCATGCATCCCACTTTTTCAGCATCTTCAAGGTTGCCAACTGGGATGCCCGTTAAAATTTCTGCCTGGAAAATAACCCACGCAAACAAAAATCATAATCTGACAGCATTAATTTTTGGACAACAGTTGCATTTGAAAACAGTATTTAGTATCTTTTTAAAATGTATATTATAGGATGATCATGAAACCACTTCCTACACCGATATTCAGCTATGCCTTGCTCCTTGTTTGAAATCAGCATCTACTTCAGGCACAGCAGACTAACGGAGAGCAGCCTAGGCAGGGACACAGGAGGCATGGGTTCTGTTCCAGCTTCTATGACTTACCTGGCATGCAACCCTTAGTGTAATCACATTTCTCCCACATGCCTCAGTTTCTTCATCTGTGAAAAGGACACAATGACATAGCCTTCGCAAAAGCATTTTGTGGTCTTATGTGAAAAATGCTACATGGCAACTCGGTCACTATTGTTGGGGGATATTTATCACTAAGTGAGAAACTTTTATATTTTTTTTTAAATTGTCACTGTTCAGAGGGAAGTCACAAGGGAAAATCTCTTCAAGGAAAAAAAAATAATTGCTCAACTTTGACCACTCTGTTTACTTTAATATATATTTTTAGATAAGAATACCTAAAAGTTATCTGAAGCCTTCTTTGGGCAAAGGTCCGTTACAAGATTATTATGTATTTGTGTTATGGCCATGTCCATAGGCCTCTGTCAAGACTGAGACTCTTCCATGTTGGCTCTGTACAAACACAGATAAACTCTTCTTCTAACAGATGGTGACCGTAAGTCAACTTCTCCCAATTGGCTCTTAAAATTAATCTCTTCTAGTTCCACCCAACTAAGAGCAAAATTTCCCCAAAATCTGCAGCGAAGACTCCAGAACCAAGCATCCTTTTTGCTACTTCATACATTTTCTTGCTGGCATAGCATTGCCAAGTGTCATGTACTTTTTCTTTTTGTTTTGGCAGGGAAGAAAACAAGAATGAAACAGGAAGAAAGGGAAGAGAAAATACAGTGTGTTTTATCTGAAACAGTCTAGCAGGCAGTACTCCTGCATAATACGGTATGCCTTCTATTGTAAGTAAACAGGCATACTGTATTTTGCTGTCTTTACTGAATCTTGTCCTGCTTGCTTGAGAAGAGGGAAGTCCTACTTTATCTTGCACTATAAGGCTGCTGCTGGATCCTGAAAAATGCAGTCTGAAGTATTTTCAGATAACTGCCTAATAACTGGGCATCACTTCCACACTCTTACGGCTTATTTTCAGTGGAAAACTTACTCTGGAACCTATTCACCAGCTACACTTCATGACCTCTGCTGCATGGGCAGCTCGGCTTCTTGGGAAACAGCTGCTGAAACATTTCAAACTACCTTCCTCCGCATTACTGCAACGTGAATTGAGTGCACATACTTCTTGATATAATGGACTGTAAACTCTAGTGATTAAACAACTGCTTCACGAAGCACAGGCCATGCCTGTAGTAAAGAGAGGGAGGGCAGACAGCTGGGGACAGGAACTACTACAGCCATCCCAAAGTAAACCGCCCCCAGCATGAGTCAGTGCCTGCTGCTCGCCACTGTCATTTCCTGCGTTTCAGCCTGACCCGGGAGAGAGAAGCCATCCTTAGGCTCTGAAGGGCCAGATTATGCCAACACACTCCCTAGACTTTATAGTATCGTTAGCAGAGTACTTTCTGGGTTTAGTTTTCAAAATTACAGGACCAAGTTCTGCAGCCCCTACTTAGACAAGTGCACAAAAGATTTCAAGCACTGTTGATCTGATCGCTACATGGCAGAATCTGGTGTGGCAGGCCTTGGTGGGTAAACTTGTGCACTGCAGGGGCAAGGTGTGGTTAACACGTACACGCAATTTAAAACTACTTTTGTTAACCACACTGATCCCAGACAAGAATATCCTAAGCTTTAAATTATAAGAAGGTAACTAAACCTATCCAATTTTCTCTTTGGCACGTCACCATGCTGCTCAAACTTCTCTTGCAGTACCAACTAAGCAAATTAAACCTATTCCAGTTTTTAAAAGGTTATAAAAGTATTTTCAAATAAGAAAATCTGTTTCAAAGAATATCTCACAAAACCTTTTGAATGTATCTTCTTGCAAGGTTTGCAAGAAGTCAATACACCAATAATGGCTGTGGAGTAACTAAGGATAGATAATAAATAGTGTTAAAATATAGATATACTCTAATATTTAAACATCTAAAGAGTCTGTGTCTCTTAATGAATTCTAAGATCTCTGGAGCAGGAATGATGCATTCCTGTATTCAGAATACCTAATGCATCACGTTACAAGAATAAAAATGGATTACCACAAATCCTTGAATGAAACTGGCTATCTGAATTTCCAATGTACTTTATGAGGGGCAATAATTCCAAACATTCTACCTATGTTGCAGATTCTCCAGGATGAAAGTGGATTTGGTTTTGGTAGAGAAACAGCAAATCTAATCTGGGTTTATTTAAGAGGTATTTACACTTCTGTAAGCTCATGAGCAAGGTAAATGAAGTATTTAAACATAATATTCTTACTAACGAAATGCACATGCTGTATGCTTAGCATTAGGATTGCACCCCTCTTGGTGCTTGCTGTGTCACAAGTCAACAGGATTTTTCGCTTGGGTCGTGAAAGAATTGTTCTGGGACTGATATGTGAAAGGTTTTGCAGAAATCTTTCTTTTCATCTTTACACTACTTATACCAATAAACAAAATTATTTGAACAGGCAGAGTCTGTATAAAAGTAGATCTTCAACTGCTTGAAACCACTATCATCTAACTCATCTACAGCAGGATGGTAAAACTAAAAAACACTGGAACAAGCTGGAAGAACCATAAAAGCAGCAGAAGCCAGACAGATTCTGTGCCAATAATTAGAGATTGCGGTAAATGTCAACTGATGTTAAATACTGTGGTGAGTTTTTAAGTTCCTCCCTTCAGTAGAATCTTATTTAAAAAACAAACTGTGGTACAATTGAAGGAAATAACTAATGGTTATGTAAAGAAAAAATTAAATAACAATACTAAAAGGCCAATATGGACATTTGCCATAGCACTGTACAAAAGAGCAGCAAATTAAGAATTTTATTTTTCTGCAGCTAGTCTCATAAAACTCCTCAGTTAAATGAACCTATTAAAGCAAGAGGACATTCCACAAAACTGCTGTCAGAATAAACCTATGATGGATATTATACAATTAATCCACACAGAATTCTCTTAATTTTGTTTACAAAAGTGGAAGACACATTTAACTGAAGCTTTTAATTTGACTGATAGGAAAGTTCTTGGCCATAATCCTCACTAATCTTAGTTAACTCTCCATGTCTCTTTACACTGTGGCGTCTAGTCACAGTAAGTTGACACAAACCAGCACTGCTACAGAAGAAAAATGATCCTGCTTTTTCCCTTCCACTCTTGTCCACATGGCCTATTCTCTTGTGCCAGCACAGCCATTTGTGTGGCCAGGAAACAAATTGGATTGCAAGGCAGATCTGTGTTAAAATTAACACCCCTCCCCCCAATCCCACACCATCCCCAAAAGCCAACGCAAAACAATTAACTTCTTTCAACAGCAGTACTAGTTTGCACTGGCTAAAAGTGCGAATGAAAGTATGATATGAACCTTTGCCAAGTGTTCCTAGCTGTGATGCATTTGGGGCAGCGTATGGCTTACACAACCACTTTCAGAGAGATGTTCTGGATCCTCTGTTGGCATTTGCGAGACCAAATCTGCAGCATGGTGTCTAGTTTTGGGATCTTTGGCACAAGTAAGACACTGACACACTACAGCACACTACAATGGAAGGCCATCAAGACAGCCAGGGGGCCAGAGACAAGGATGTACAAGAAGAGGCTGGGAGAAGCAGGCTTGTTCAGCCTTAAGAACACAAGGCTAAGGGGAGATATAATTGCTGTCTACAGCAATTTAATGGGTGGGTATAGGGAACAAAGAGCCAGACTCTTCTTGAAGGTACACAGGGATAGGGCTAGAGATAACAAGCACAAGCTGGAACATGGGAAATTCCACTATAAGCACAAGCTTTTTCACCACAAGGGTGATGAAGCAGTGAAACAGGTGCCCAGAGGTCTGCAATCTCCATCTTTGGAGATTCAAAACTTGACTGGACAAAGCTGTGAGCAATCTGACCTAAACCATCCATGCTTCACCAGGGTGTTGGACTAGAGACCTCCAGAGGTCTGTTCCCAAATTCTGTGATCTTATGATCCTCAGCAAATATAAACTGGTGAAATAACAAGAAGTGTTAATTCTTTGGGGAGCAGTCCATCATTTGGACTGCTTTTTGTGCACCTAGCACAGTAACAACTTTGCAAATGTTGCCTGGTACTGCTGGAACAGAATTAATAAATAACAATGGGGAAACTGTGCCAGTTTTAAGGCTAACCCATCTAAAATGACATATGATAATTTAAAATATTTTTAAGTTTAAATATTTAAACACAGTAAGCCAGTTGGCTACAAACTTGGCTTGTACCTTAGGAGATTTCTCTGAGAATGACAGAACAAGAACTCAACCTCATTAATTCTAACACATGTGAACAGTCCCAAAGAAGTAATGAGACAGATTTGGTATATAAGCAATTGCAATATCAGGCCACAAGCCAAGCTAATTCCAGTTGTTTCAAATTATAAAATTTTTACATACAGACAGAAATACTTATCGTGCTAGAATAATTGAAAACTGACTGAAATTAATTGGCTTGAAGCTATTCCCTCCCCTCTCAAAAGTAACATCTTCCATTTTAGACTAAATATGGGAAATTTCATAGTTTCCAGCAACTGATAAAATAGGCTTTAGAACAAAGTTGGAATTAAAATATACTGTGAATTGCTGGCAACTTCTACATAATGTCACAGTAGTAGCTTTCCATTACTTAGAACAGAAAAGGCAAATTCAAGAGATGTTCTGAAATATTTTAATTCTAAAGGACCTATTTTTGTTTTGACTACTAGAGCTATTAGTTATTTTTTTCTTAAGAAAGACTATCCCTAGTATTAATCTCTCTATATTAATAAGCAGTATCTTAAATGTCCTAATCCAAGACCCCAGATATAGTTTTATAAACTTGGTATTCTCTGAATCTTGTAAAAGTCAATACTGTCTCTTGATTTTGGACACATTAGCAAGAATTTTCATTATTAATATTTCTTCCAAAAATGATCTAGCCTTTAGTAATAGACAACAACACTTAAAAGGAAACAATAGGATAATACCTATTTTTCTGTATTATTTTTATACATCTTGCAGCTTTATTTAACAAAATTAGCAATCAACTTATATTTAGTTTTACTGCTTTCTACCATTGAAGCCCCGAAGTATTCTGCTAGCATTTAATTAAATCTTTGCTAGGCCTTTCTTATTTAGATCACAAGTCTGATACCCATTTTACATAAGGGAGAAAGCAGCTCCCAGTTTTGCATTAAAAATAGCTTGACAAACTAAATAATTTGCTGTAACCATTTAGGAGTTTTCCTTCTCCTGAAGGGCTCCTCAGTATTCTTTGAACGGAGAAGCAGCTGTTCTTCAAAACATTTAGGACCAAATTGAAATCGCTGATGTGCAATATATTTTGGTTCCTAACCTGCAGGGCTGTGTAATTGCATGCACACACTAAATAAGAAAAACAACACATGAACTGTATTGACATTGTGGTTGTGCCTAGGGCCATACTGGAGCAAGGACTCATGCAAATACGTGGGAAAAAAATGGTAAGTATTCCAAAGAGCTCATCTTGTATAGGGTTGTCTCTTTTTCAACATTTATAGATTACTGAAAAGCACAACCATTGGTTTTCACTAAGATGACATCGGATACATTTATTTTTCATTAGAAGAATTAAGGGAATGGAGAACTAGCACATTCCTGCACAAACCTCAGGGATTAGGCTGTGCTACATCTGGGAATTAACAAACTAGTCTCAACAAGTTTGATCTTTCTGGGAAAAGATAAAACTGAACTACAGGCTAAGCAAAGAAAGAACTGATAACCTTGCAAGATTTATTCTGAGTTTTTTTGTTCATGAACCACATAAAAAGAAAGTAATGTCAAACATAAAAAAAATTTATTATTGCAACAAGCAAAAGTGAAAAGAACAGCTTGTGAAGAGCCTTCTAGACAAACTAATGGTAGATAATTCACTGATAGTATAATTTTGTTTGCTTTTCTCTAGCACATAAATCCATAAGAACAAGCTGTGCTCTTATACCAGATACTGCATGTGATTTCATTAAATCCTAAAGCATTTAATGAAGGATGGAGTATAAGGTGTGATGTATTTGATATTTGCATGTTTGGGACCCGACATCCAAAGGCTGTCTGAAACTATAGTTGACATTTTAAAACTTTTATTCTGTGACAAAGGCATTGCAGATCAAAACTCCTGACCTTCATGGCAGTAAATAAATAACAGAAACTTCTGACTCAGTAATAATTCAGCTAATCACAAGGACTACCCCCTTTTTCTCATCCGTAACAATACAAACACTCCACATAGTGTATGAGATGTCTTAAGCTAAATGGCTAGAGTTCTGTTCTACAGCTAACATAGTCTTCTGTCAGAAACATATCATTCACATAATATCCACAAACCACAGGATTTTATCATTTAAAAGCATGTCTTGGTGAACAAGAAAGATAAGGACATTTTGGTAAAATTGTCTGCTAAATACTTGTAAATTTAAATGACTAAGAAAGCCAAATGAAGCAATAAAAGAGAATCAGTGTAAATTTAATCTTGTCCTAGCATATACGTCTGTGTTAAAAAGAATGTTTTAGAAGCAGTTGAACTGGATAGCTCTAAAGAGTTAATCTTTAAACCCAAGACGATTCATCAACTATTTAAAAGACTAAGTAAAGATAAAGCAGAAATACACTATTTTTTTTCTGGTAGTACCTAAAAATCCCAAATAAAAAATAAAAGATCCGAAAAGGGGTAAGGCAGGAACACAAATAGGATTTTGGCTAGAAGGAAGTTGAGACTTAGAAATACCAAGTAGGAGGGGCAATGGAGCTGGAACAAAATATTTCAGGAAGGCAGCTGTAAGCAGCACATTCAATAAATTTGGCCATAGAGAATAATATTTAAAAAAAATCATAATATAAGAATGGCCATAGTGGCTCAGAGCAAAGGTCCATCTTATCCAATTGCTCTTTTCTGACTGTGACTGCTAGTAGATACTGAGGGAAATAAAAAAACATGTATAAAAAGATCTTTTCTCTGTATATATTCTGAATCATCAAAGTCTTAGGTACTTCCTGATTTAAGAAGATGAAGGAAATGCAGATGTAGTTGGTTGAATGGACAAAGTTTAAGAAATTAGAATTATCTTTGAGATTTGTAGAATTAACTTTATGCTTTTAAGTGTCATACAGAGATGTGACTGGTAACCTTTATTTGGGTATGTAAACATTTATCTCTATATCAAACTTCTGCAGTGCATACATTACAGGGATCTGAAATTAAAGAAAGTCATGAAAGAAAACAGAAAACAGATGGCATATGAATATATAACAATTACTAAAAAAACAACTTTCAAACTTCTGACATAAGAAAAACAAATGCTTCATATTTCTTTTCTCAGCAAAAAGAAAGGAACAATGGCAACAGTTCATCCCTGAAAATCAATTCAATAACAAATCAGACACACAGAGAGGATGAAATCAAACATAATTGATTACTACAGTCGTGCTAACATAATTGATTTTATCGCCAAGTATGGAAAAGTTATTGTTAAAAGCAAAGGTATTTATGTGCCATTCTTGTTCTCAGAATATGCTGTAGGAGTCCCACACTTGGATCTGTGCTCCCATGATATGGGTGGCAGTAACTTCCATAGGTCTACCATTTCCATAAATTCAGAAGAGATAAGCCTCCTGAACAGTAGTAAGCATATTTCTGTGTCTAACACTGCATACAGTGATCCCAGCTATCTTCAAATGGTAATCACTTTTTAAAAGAAAATAGCAGAAAAGAATGCAAACTGTACCCTCAGCTCAGCAGGAAAGGTAGATGAGTTAGCAGGGATCTATTATAATTATACACCTGTATTTCTTGTTCTCCAAATAGAAGTAATTTTCCTTTCTCCATGTGGTCGTAATAATAATACACCCTGGCTCCAGCAAGCTAAACTTCTCGAAGAATGTCTCTTTCAAGACTGTCCTCTAGCAATAAAGTATAACAAAGGGAAAACTTTAACATGTGTGCTGCAAGGAGCAATGAGAGAAAAGTTGGGAATAGACAAGTAATGAAAAACAAAGTTTTGTTTCTAATATATGGGGGATAAGTTTTTACGGGCGGGGGGGGAAGTAACTAGTGACATGAAAAAAGCAAACAACGAATGACATTTACTAAATTGGTGGGACAGTATTGGTGTTCTCTGCCCAAAATATGCAACAATACACTGTTTAGCCAATCCAGGGGCATAGTCCAGGCATAAGTGCTTTCTGAAAGAATGAAGAAAACACCATATGGGTGTCCTGCTAGTCCCCTGAAAAAGAATAAATACTTTGCCTTAGCATTCTCTTCATCACATATAATTGAGTTCTGGTAGCTGTTGGACAGTGTCTGAGCCACAAATTTCATCACTGCCAGTTACACTGGAAACTTTGCCTTCCAGAGACCTGAGGAGCCATGGTATCTCCCACCTTCCTACTTTGCTAATTCCTGAATGCTCTGGAGTATCTGAACTCAGCAGACACATACCAAAACATCCCAGAATAAAACTCGGATGTCCATTTGGGTTACTTAGACTGACCCTTAAATGCTAGAAGACTCGTGAAATGAGAACTTCTGATATGGTTTGTGATGGACTCTGATAGACATTGTCATCAGACAAAAAATCCTGTAAGTAAGCAGGGCCAAGTAAGTAGCTCTTCCCTCTCCTCTCCACCCAAAGGTTCATTGCAGAAATATTTGTTGGAGATAACTTTAACTATGATCAAAGCATGGCTTCTATCCACTAGGTTACTTCTCCCACATTCCTGTTTATATAAAGAGAGGATGAGGGGAAGGAACACAGCATGCATAATGCTAATAAATAAAAAATTTAAACGAAGGCCTTATGAGACAAGCTTGTCTCTTGTGACAATAATAATTTCCTTTGGGAGAAATAACACACTTGAATTAGAAAAGAGAGGGAAAGGAGGAAAAAAAAAAGCAGAAACATACAGTTGAAGGGCCAGAGAAACAGATTCACTGAAAACAGACCTGACAGGAAGAGGCATATGAAGCTACTATTTACCATCAAGTGCAGCATGCGTGCATCACCTCCTGGCAAGCAAGTTTAAAACTGTCAGAACACTATGGCTAGCACATTCCTGCTAATCATATCAAGGGACCACAAAACAAGAACAAGGATCTATTTTAATATTTACTACTCAGTGATAACATTTTAAAAGTGTCCTTTCATAGATTCGTTTTACTCATCTGCTTGTAAAGAAGGCTGGACATAACTTTTCTGCTGCAAACAATTTAATTTTTAGTGCAATCTAATGGTATTCTAGAATACTCCTCTCTGCTCATTAGGTCAGGGATCAAACTTGTCACCTCCAAAAGTCCTACGTAGGACTATGAGGAGCATGCCTTGGTTTTCCTGCTCCATATGCTGCATTTCTGAGAACAGAAGCCCTCTGAAATTTTACTGCTTAAGACTCTTTCTTTAACATGACATATGACCTTACCTCAGTTTCATTGCAGCAGAAGATATCAGAATGGGTATAAAATTGTGGATCTAGGTCAGCAAGGGCTGGAGCTGCATTAAATAAAGTCTTTACTGGAAGGAAAAAAAAAAAAAGTCATAAACCATCACCTGAAACCCCACTGTGGTTAATTCATGGCCCTCAATGTTTATTATTAACACACAAAAGGCTCTCAGTTTCTGTGTCCTCATTTTATAGAACTGCTAAAGTTTTGTTTAGTATATTAAAGTTCCCTTCTAATTCATGTGCAGGCACCTGTCATGATGGGAACATGAAAGAAGAGTAACAGAAAAACTAACCAAGAAATTTTTAAATTAAAAAAAAGGGGGGGGGAAGCCTTAGACACTAATGCAATTTGTTTAACTGATGATGCTTCCTCCAGGATTTTAATAAGTTTTACAAGAACTGATTTAGTTCTAGAATTTTTTCAGTGTTGTTATCTGCATTCTGTACATGAAGAAACAGGGGTATGGAGTAATGAAGGGCATGTCCAGACAAAGAGTTAAACGTGCTCTGAATGTGTTGTTACCTAACTTGTTCAAACTGCCACATTATAAAACTGTAGTGTAGACAAGGCACTGTATATTTTTAATATGCTGTCTGGCAGAGCTAGGCCTAAACTTAACACGTGGTAGAATATGTTAGTTAACCTAACTTTAAACAGTAGCCTAAGGCCCCATGTAACAGCAGAAAAGGTTTGTCATAAGGACAGTGTAAGTGACTTACTCACTGTTAACACAGGAAGTCTGCAGACTTGGCTTCTCACTTTGCCAATTTTATGATTAATACTTCTGTGTCTTAACCACAAGGCCATCATTTTTATATAAAGCACATTCTCTTACTTTAGAAATATTCCTTATAGTAAGTGATCAAATCTTCCAATTTGGATGTCTAAATTTTCAGTCCTAAACACATACTCAGACCCTAAGCTATGGCACATAATATTCAGACACCCTGAATGCTTCTGAATCCCATTTAATGCCCTAAAAGAGAAAGATGGACAGAGACTTCTGAAATCTGAATACCAAGAAGTTTAGAAGATGACCTTTTTGATTAACACTCTGAAAGTTTTAGCCTTTGACTGTACAACTTTATCATGTCTCTCTACCTGCCTCGTTAAAAAGAGTATTAAAGTGACAAAGACATTTACTCAGAAGTCAGAAAATGCCAGGATTAGGATTTCCAATGAAATCTTAATTTGGCTCCCTTATATTATTACAATACAGTATGTATTATAATAAACTCTTTAATTATATGATCACATACCACTGAAAAACAGCATGTGATCACGTAATTAAAGACTGCAACATAATACATATGCAGAAAGGAGACAAATTAAGGTTTCACAGGCAACCTTAACTCTTGCATTTCCTATTTTCTGAATTGCAACCCTAATAATTTTTTTTTTTTAAACAGAAATCTTTAAGGTATACTTTCCTAGGTAAAACAAACAAACAGCACATATTGGAAAACAAACTGTCATGTGGTATCATACCAACATATATATGGGTCAGGAGCAGCACTGGAAGTGTTCCAACTTGGGTTTTAAGTAATACAGACTCATCATGAACAGGGTGAAATACATTACTATTAGTTTGCTGTCATATTTATTATCTGCTGAGCAGGGAAACCCTAAGATTCTCTTTCAGGCTGTGAAGAAGAGCATGGCTTGTGAACAGGGTAATCTGTTTGGTCCCCCTGAGGAACACCAAATTATTTTCTGCCCAAATTCTTTCTCTCCCTTTGCCAAGATCCATTCTCCTCACCTAATTTCCATTCTTTATCCCTCCTTGCATAGGCACTATGCAATAGTAACCTTCTTCACTCAACTTTCATCACATCGTATCTCTTTACGCCCCACCTCCTATGCTTTTTTCCCACTTCCAGTACCCACAGCCTACTCCTTGACTCTACCTCTAGCCCAGTCTTGATTCAACAAATCCTATTCTCTGTTGCAATTTTGTTCCCCTTTCAGTTTCTCTCTTCCTTCTTCCTCTGCCACCCCCAAAATCAAGCAAATGTCTCCAATACGTCCCTTGTCTGAAACTTACTCTCCCTCCCCAGCATTCCCGTCCAGCTTTTGTCTCTTCTGTATTCAAATCAAGCAAGCCCCTGCTCTGCACTTCCTGGGCCTACAAGAGATCTTTAACTGTATAAAAGAAGTTGCCTAAAACCAGATTCAGGAATCATGCTGGAAGTCATGCTGCCCAAATGGACAACTGCCTGTGTGGACAGACTCTCAGGGGAAGCTAGCTGGGAAGCTCTAACAATTTTCTCAAGACTATGTGAAAGGTAGTTATTTTCCAAAGGCAGATAATACAGTAAAAATCAGGCAGATTTCCATACTGTTGTAAAGGCTTATCTTTATAAGATAGCTCCTTGCTATCAAGTTTTAAGTGAATGTTAAGGTAGCCAGTATTCATAATTTAAAAGGGGTAGGGTGGGAGGCATTTTCCATTGCCTGGTTTCTACAGCCACTATGCTTTGGCAGAAATTACAGAGTTAACCACAGACAAACAGCTGATAGGAAAAATTGCAGCCCAAGATTAACAAGTTGAAGCATCTGAAAAATAGATCCTTTACTTGCAGGTGACATGGAACCTTAACAACTGAGGCTGCTTCCAGCCCATTCTTCACTACAAGTATTAATAGGCTGGACATTATCAGCCATTTTTTATGGAGTCTGTCATTACAGAAGCCCCAAAACTGCTTTACAGACTTTGATACACAATAACGCTTTGCCATCAATGAAGTGGTCCCCCTCTTTGAAGCAGCAGCAGCTTCACAAAACGTAGCCATCAAAAACCTAGAATTTTCCAGTCAGATTTCCACTACAATTTATACCCATTTCATATAATTATTCACAAGCCTTCCTCCCTTCCTCCCCTCCCTCCCTCCTTTCCTTCCTTCCCTTCCTCCCCTCCCTCCCTCCTTTCCTTCCTTCCCTCCCTCCTTCCTCCCTTTTTTCCTTCCTTCTCCCCAAGATTGTCACAAGATCTTTAATAATTAGTGCCACAATGAGAGGATGTCAGAACATGAGATGTCCCTCTCTAGCTTACAGATACAGAGGATGTTCACTGAACAGAAGCAAAGGGTTCTTGCCTGCGTGTCTACATTCTTTCGCCATCTTATTCTTTTTTTCTTTCAGTAAGAATGAAGAAAAACAAGCAAAAAAACCCTTGAAACAGAGGTTTGAGGCATCTGGGTATGCATCTGTTTTAAACAAAAATAGTCTAGTGCACATCCTAACATGCAGTACTGCATTATACATGAGGGTATTGCAGGCAAGAAGAAGGAAAATTGCATTAACAATTTACAGTTGGCTAAGGATAGATTTTTACAGTGCTACAAACTCAGCTGTTTACTTAGATTTGACTGCACATGACATTTGAACATGTATAGCCTATTGCTTTAAAGCAGAAGCAACCAAAGCTTTCCCGATATGAGAGCTGCACAAGGATAGCAGACTGACAGCAAAGAACTATAGCTGGCCCACAGATAACCACTATCTTTTCTCGATATATTGTGCTGTCTACAGTTGCTAAATGCTTGCATGTCTGTTCCATGTATCAGGTTTGGATTTTTTTTAATTGCCTGTAAAAAAATCCTATCTTTTCTTCTGTCACAGGCTGGCATCTTGCCGTATGAGGGTGACAAAAGTGTGAAGCATCTTACCAAAACTGTGCATAGACTTAGAAGTAGACAAAATAAGTCTGGGATATTGACTTATGACTCAACTATAGTCCATTAACCACTAGATTAAGAATGTTTTAATCCATTTTCATAAAACATAATGAAAAAATATAGTAAGCTCTGTTCCACCCCCCTGCTCCCCCTATATTTTAAGCATTCCAGGTGCTACTGGGTTTTCTAAAGTTTTTAATTTTTATTTAGATTTGCATGAACCCAGTTTTGATATTTCAAACAGAAGTCAAAATAATTTTTCCCCATGCAGTTCTATTTATAGTGTTTATGACTATTACCACCATAGTTTCAGAGCCACACTCTCCCAGGCTCGAATGTAACATAGCTGCTTAAATCAGCACAAAATACATGAACACGATGCATAAAGTTCTGCTACATCTGATGTCTTCACTAGTGCATGAACACCAGTGATAACAACAAGTGCGGAACAGATACTGGTGCAGAAGGAGGACTGAAGAGTCGACAATCCCAACATGCTATGATCTACTGGAGCAAGCCTGGGCTCAGCTGCAAGGAACCAGTTAGTTCTGATCCCAGTTCCATCCCTGACCTGCTGCGTGACTGACCATACTATGAGCTGTACCCTCCCAGTCTTATCTTCTGGATAGACACAAATGACATATTTTTAATCTCATCTAGATGCCTCACATAATTATTTACTTAGTGTTCAAATACTACGGTAATTGTGCTTGAGTAACTGAAAGCATTACAGGCACTTAAAAACATTATGTTGTTAGCGAAACCTGATCCTGTTCAAGCAAAATGTCAGCTTTTATCTAAATATATGCTACACTGAAGGAATAATGGCCTATATTTAAAAGTACAGCACAGTAACAGTTTACTAATAATTTCACAGACCATGACTCTGTCTATTCAATGGCTGTATGCCAAGTCACACTCTTAAGAATTTTGGTTAAGAAGAAAAAGCATTTATTTTACTTTAAGGATGTTAAGTTCTATATAGAAAACCACAGCCATTCCTACTGCTGTGCTGGGAGAACAAGGGCGTAAGTCTGTTTTTGAGGTCATTTCATTCACTTTGTGTGGAACTTTACTGACTTGCATTCATTATGCTTGTTCTGCTCTGGAATAATACCAGAGTCAGGCCCATAGTTCCTGACCTAACAAACAACATTATACTGTATTCAGTCATAGCATGAAAATAGGAGGAAAGGCAGCACCAGACATATACGGGGAGATTATAAGGGTATGGGTTCATTCACCATTCAAGGTAAACACTGCAAAATTTTAAAACTGAATTCAGTTTTTGTTAGAGTAGCATGAATTTGTTGGCTATTGTTTCATTTCTAAATAAAACTAGTATGACAGAAAGCCGAATAGACCACAGGATCTTTATTGTGAAAGCATGATAAAGAATATTTTTCATGCAACACAAATGAGGGAGACAGAATGGCTTATGTTAAATTACCTCCACTGGCACGTGCCATTTTCAGAGCTTCAAGAGAAACAGCAGGGGTTATTTCTAGCTGGCAAACAACCACTCTGGCTTTACAGATGACATCAGAAGCCCTCTTCAGGTCTTCAAAATTTAAAAGCAGGTTGGCTCCTGGGACTATGACAATAACATTCTGTCCTAAAGGGAAGATATTGTGGTTTTTACATTAACTTTTGCAATAAAG
Source organism: Haliaeetus leucocephalus (assembly GCF_000737465.1). Taxonomy (NCBI): domain Eukaryota; kingdom Metazoa; phylum Chordata; class Aves; order Accipitriformes; family Accipitridae; genus Haliaeetus; species Haliaeetus leucocephalus. Next base: position 8,065,777 of record NW_010972962.1, on the reverse strand, counting down.
TATGTAAAACAATTTCTTGCTTTTCTACAATACATTTCAGATTAGCATTTCAATTGGCTTTCCAAAAAAACCCCACTAAAAATGTATGCGTTGCTGACATTTTCAAATATCCAAAGATTTCAGAAGGTAATCAAGAAGATCGATGGACTAATGAATGCTACACTGCACAACAAATGCAGTATATATTTCTTTGGCAAAAGTCATGTATGGGCTTTCCCCAGTCTTACTTTGGTGTTTTCTATGAACTCTAAAGAAGTACTGTACTAGTCACAGTGGAAATGGGGGACATACGCTAAAGCTGGTATTTGCATTTTCCTAAAATATTCCAGTAGCACTTGGAAGAGAAAAGCATCAATGTGATTACTGAGTTCATATTCCAAAAATGCCATAAAAATTTAAATTTTCCTATCAGCTGGAAACAGAGACTATTTCACACAGCTATGAAAATTATGTACGTTCTTTAGATTTCAGAGAAGCAGGCTTGGTCCATTCACCTGTGACACTTCAAGTTAGGGTCCCTAACCATCATGAAAACCAGAATCAGCTTGCCACCAAAACCCAGAAAGGTTAATGCTTGTGTCTAAGGGAAGTTTTATCGGAAGTGAGTAAAGAAGGTGGGTGACATTCTTCTGCTCTGAAAGCTGGCCAGTAGAATGGTCTAAGCAAACCTATATGTGTAGAAACACGGCAGTATCTCAAAGCGCATCTAAGATCCTTTTCATTCTCGTAGTTTGTTTCACAGTTAGGTGAGGAGGTTCATTTATGTAGGTTCCAAATATTCCTTTGTTTTTCTTCAGACATGCAAGTTGCCTTCTTTTATTGCAGTTTCTTTCTTTCATTCTTTCTTTTTTTAATCCCTGTTACAACACCTAGAGACCTCAGGCATGGGTGCCTCAAATTAAAATTTATTATTAATCACTCAGGTATTAAATTCAATAAGTCAGTTGTTCCTTGATTTACAGGCCCAGCCCGCCCCCGCTGAAGATTCCTTTAAGGACTGCCAATCATTAAAGGCTACCAATTCTGTAATGAACTGAATTACTCTGTAAATAAATATTTATGTTTTTAAATACATTATTTTTGTTGAATGCGACTTCAAAGTCCTCTGAATAAGAAATGTGCAAAGCTTGTCTCCCTAAATATGTTCTGAAGAGAAAGCAGGACAATGGAAAGAATAATATAGTGATCTCAGAGGGAGGGGCCCAAGCTTTCCAAAGCAATTCTGCTGTCAATGGTTTGGTACAGAACAGCTGCATATGAAAAGCAAAACCTCAGCATTTAAAGCCAACACCCTGCTTTTCAACAGACAATGATGGGCATCTTGGATTAAAAAAAAAAAGAAAAAACCTTCTGCAACAAGTAAATGCTATTAAAGATATCTGAATCCAGTTGAGGAAAAACATTCAAAGGCAAATTGCGCCTATTTGGCCAAGCATATATTTTGAAAGCTTATAGGGTACAGCAGTGCAAACAGTAAAAGGCAGGGAATCAGTGGAACAAAAATATTTCATTTCTGCCTGGACTCTGTGCTACCTAGAATCTCAGACTCTATCCACATGTCTTGCTGCATTATCTTGCTGAACTATTTAGCTGTACTGACATGTATATTATTATTAGACTTCAGAGCTAATGGCCCAAGGCGATAAGTAAGGCTGTTTGCTTAAACCCATATGTGCAAATTCAAGGTAGACCATGCTGCACTGGATCACAGTCAGAAGCTTTTCTCTGTAACTACAAAAGGTCAGAGACTTAAAGTCTGCTTTCAAACCTGCCAGGGAAATGCACTACCTGCTGTGGTGTAACACTCTGGACAGGCTTAACCCAAGCTGGAGGGAAAAAGCCACATTCTCTTCTTAGCTACATATACCACACTAACCGTGAATGACAGCAGTCACCACAAACTTACACCAGCATGCATGAAAGCAGAATCTAGACCCATGTACTCACAATTAATACCAGAATTTTGTATTACCAGCAACCATTTTGTTGAAAGCAATTATTTCTTGCCAGGAAAATCAGATGGGAAATCAGCACCAGGGACAACAGAGTTAAAGACAGATGGCAAAGAGGGGTGGGATTCATCTTGTCCAACATTAACTATTTTTTAAAGTTTTCAAAAAAATCCTACATTCTAGAAAATTCTAAGAAAACTAATTTCTAAAAATTAGTTTTCTAGGTTCCTTCGACAAGGAGGAGAGACAAGTATTTTCAGAGTTTTTTTAATCTTACATATCTTAGATATCTGTTTGAGGAGGAGATAAGCTATTGTCTGGAAATGCCTATCTATCTCTGTTAACTCTAGGTGAGGCCTTAAGCAGTACACCTAACTTGGAAACAGCTCAAGTGAGGTAAAATGTTACCCACACGAAGAATGAGAAAAATATACTTACTGCATTACAGTTAATTCTAACGTATCTTTACTTAGACTAAAAATTCACAGTTCTAATGGGAGCATCTACATAATTTTAAGTTTTGTAGACATCACCTATCATATTAAGGGCCACATTCACAGTTGCTATAAGCTAGAACAGCTAAATGAAGATGATAAGCTTGTGCAAGCTTACACCAGATGAGGACTGGGTCCAATCAATACTTGAAACAGTGTGAATGCTAGTATATGTAAATATTGTCCTCAGCTGGGCTTCTAAACCTGCTACTGTCACTTCTTAGAAAGATAGATGCCACCAGATGAGAAGTGCCAATGGAAAAATCAAAGGCAAACCAGTAAACACCACAGTGCAATAACCTTCAATTTATAATGGGATGACAAGCCTAAAAGCCATCAGTAGTAGTGCTTAGAACTCACCAAAATCTCAAACAATGCAATTATAACAATAGCTGCAGAGCTTCTCCATAATAATTCATAGGGAAAAAAGATGATATTTGTGACCAGAAAAGAATGTTACAAGGAAAACGTTTGCTGCCAAAACACACAGTTCATGAATACGAGACCAAGTTTTGGGTGTGTCATGGTATCATAATTTCTGTGCAATTACTTGGTAGGAGCATTGAATAGTCTTGTACACAAAACATTCAAGTTCATGATGAATGTCAATACATAGAAATTCTATAAAAATTCAGGTGACATTTCTTCATAACCCTGAAGGTTCAAAACAAAGATTTTTCTCTTTGGAAAGTATAATTCAAACAAGCTGGCATATGTATTCTAAATTTGCCTTGTTTATTTAGCCTTATCTAAATATATATTTTGAATGCTTTTATACTAGTAGTGCTATGGTATTGAAGGTACACTCACAAAATAATGCCTATTCACTATTCATGAATGATTAATAACTTTATCGTAAAGTCAGCTCAATGCCTATCTTAAGTGAGGGTTATCTCACAGTATTCTGTGTAGGTGAACTTTAAGTCCTAACTTGCAATAATCAAGAACACTTTAATCATGACCTGCCAACCTCTGTTGTCCCTCCACTGAATTTTCGCTATGAACATGGAAGTTGTCAGACTGGTTCAAACTACTGGTCCAGCCAGGCCAGCTTCAAGGCGCTGTCAACAGTCAGTACCAGATATGGGCAAAGCTGCAATAAATTTCACAGCTAATCATGTAAAAAAATATCCATAAAGAGATTTTTTTCCTACCTATATGTGTATGTAAAAGTACAACACACATCATCACTTTATGGAGTTCTCACCATTCAATAGCACAGTTAGCAGAAGGTACGCTAAGTGACAGAGCTAGTGGAAAGAAGACAGGCTGAAAGGGGAAACAAAAGCTGGGGTTCAAAGTGGTGCAATGCACCTCAAAGAAAACATGTTAAGAAAAGTAGCTGGATGTACCAGTTTTTCTCCTAAAGAGAGAAAGTACAGATTCGAAGTGTACAGGGTTGTGGTAAACTGAAGCTTTGTGTTTAGTCAAAACCTATCTGAAGAGGCAGTAGCATAAAAGAGAACAACTGAAAGGAACACAAGGTTCCTCAAAGATTTCTGCACAGATTTCTGAGACCAGCCTAGAGGGAACTTTTGCAGTGTCTCTGGACTGCACGTTTTCCAGTGCAGCACTAGAAACTTGTTAAACACCTCTCCACCATTTTGCATTAAAGCAAGGATTAACCTCCCTATATTTATTGAAACTATACTGTATTATCCCAGAATATAATGCAACTTTGAGAACATCAAATGTACCTGATAATTTTAAAATTTCTAGTACTTTGCTAGTTACAATAATGGGTGAGTTACAGCTGTGCAATCTACTAACCAGTAAAAATCTTCCCAGAAATTCAGCAGCACCAGCTAGACAAACATAGGTAACATCAGGGAAAGTTTACTTCAGAGCCGCCTCTGACTCTGCTCTCTACAGCTTTCTTTTCCTCTCTCTTCAGTCATACATCATAATCTGCTCCCTCTACTTGAGTATCTCTCCTACTTCTGCCTGCGATTTTACTAAGCTGATTAGAGTTGGTATTCTTCCCAAGTATCGGTACTTGTAAAGAATTGGTAAGATGAAGTGCAGGTTAGGTATGTGAAAATACAGCAATTAAAACTTGCCAATTTAAAGAGATGATACCTATGTTTTTCATTTGTCCCTTGTTGTCTTAACACAAAACACCATCACCAGCCCCAACTTCAAATGCTTCCCTTTCAGGTATAATTTGAACTAGCAGAAACTACTTTACATCCATGCATTGAATGCTGTGGTGTTTCAGCTATGCCAGCACAACTACTGTGGTAAAACATGCATGTGTAGACAAGCCCCTTTGAAAAGTGCTGTAAAACCTGTTTAGGTCAAATCAGCCAGGTTTCTACAGGAAAAAAAAAATAGTGCAACAGCAAAGCACATAAGTACTGCTATTTTATTGCAATTTACTAAATTCAGGCGCCAGATGGTTTTAGAGAGAAGTAACAACCAGAACCATTACCAATTCTTTGCATCTGTTTGCTTTATAGCTTAGTTCTGACCAGATTTGCTCTTCTACTAGATTTTAAATGAAATCTGAGGCCAGCAATAACTTAATTTAGGATTTTTCAGTTTCTGAAAGAAACAAACTACATGACATTATGCATTATTCATCTCACTATGTGAATCACAAGACTACAAAGACCCTTCACATGGACACTAACATGTAAGAGCCCATTGTGAACCTCATGGCACTGAACAATCAGTTTCCCTTTCCTGGTATTTACAAAGGCTTTAGATCCACAAGATGGTTTTGTTCCTTAACCTGCACAAAAATTCACGGTGTTATAATTTTAACAGGTCATCCTCTGTTCATTCAAGTTTAGACCATGTTTATCTTAGTTGGCCATGTATATGAATTGGCAAGTAATAAGACTACTTCTTACTTATTCAACTATTCTGGACAGCAAACTTAGTGTAAAACATGGTTACATGTACAAAACAGTGAGGCCTGGAAGTGTGCTACTGGATTCTCACCATCTCTCCTATTTACAATGGCCAGAGTAGTGACTGTATGTGGCATAAGAAAGAAGTTCTTAAGAGTTGCTGTAGTAATTTACCTGCTGGTCCAAACCAAGAGAAGGAGGTGGAAGTAAGAGGCAGGTATCCAGTTTATTCAATGTATTAGAGCTACCTTATTTCTGAATTAAAGCTGTCATGCAAGGCTTTGATTAATCTTACTTAGGGAAAATTAAACTGACATCTCCAACTGATTTGCCTAATTTTCCTGAATGTTCCTGTGTAGACTTGCCTTTAGTCACAGTTCCTTCCCAGGTTTGCTCCTGGAGCGAATAGTCATGTTTCCTTTCCCATTTTAAGCTGTAGCCCAGTGTACTACCATCAGGTTACATAGGAGCTTGTTAAAATGATGTGTCAGCTAAGCTGTGGTAACTGTTCAAATGAAGGCTTAGCTGCACACCAAAAGTGAACTAATCCAATCACACTTAATTTGTTATGTTTCCATAAACATTATTGGTCCTGAGCTTTAAATTTTGATCCAGACACATGTACTTCTAAGAGCTTTCAACTGCACAACTTGCTTGATGAAAAGATAAACAGAAAGTTTTCAGAGGATAATTTAGCAATCTTGAAGAAGAATATGAAAACAAGCCAAATCTTCTTTTCTTCTTCCCCTGCAATATGACCGCAAAGGCACAGGCTAAGGAATATTAACACAGAAAAAACAAGTATGCCATTTCACTGTGTATTCATCCCTACAGATGCAACTTGGGATCAAGAATTGTGGTAGTATTACATGAGAACATAAATACTTCTACTTATACTAAGGACAATTCCTTTTCCTGATTCAGGGCATAATGACTCACTTAGTGTGCTCAGGAGGCAAACCCCTTCCTCATAGTAAAACTGCTAGTTAAGTTGTGGTGGAAAAAGAGAGCTTTAATCTTCTGCTACACTGTGTGTTCTGGCCAATGTAAAACTAGATAGATCAGCTGGCTGATTGAATTATGACTATTGCACTGCTAATCTAAGCATCTGATTCTGCTGCTTTTTGGCACCTCATCCTACAACACTGCCTGCAATTAAAAGGAAGTACAACGAAGTGTGAATAAGATAATGAAAAAAATGAAAGATGTAGAAAAAATAATTCCACAATTAACAGTGATAAGGCAAAGTTTTCTTTTATGGCTGTAGAGGCAGAACAAAGAGGACAATTCGGAGTAGAAATATGTACCTTCACTGTTGACAATTATTGAAGCAGTTCCAGTAGCAGCATCTGTAGTCTGACCTATAAATGCTAAGAAAGGGAAAAGTTACAGCATGCATTAGTTCAAAACATTACTTTCAACCAATAGCATGTGATGCAGTTTAATTGAATTAAATCTAAAATGAACCCATAACCTCCAGCAATTTAAAAATGCTAATTACTCTTTCATGTGCAACAATGCCAGAGAAGCTAACAACAACAAAAAGTGTTAATTTACACCCACAAAACAGAAATGCGAGTCCAACATCCTTTAATTTGGCTACATCTCTGCTTTACAGAAAGCATGTTATTTATGCAGCCTTCTCAGGCACTCCTACATGGAAATATTTCTTTTATCCAATGAGACAATAGAGTTAAGGCTGGAGAAAAAGAAAATACTAAAACAACACAGCATTTAATTCTGTGTAGATTTGCATTTCAGCAGTAATATTAACATGTGCTGTGAAGGCAGCGGTGAGGCTGTGTGTTTCCTCTTTGGATTATTATTCAGATAAATTAACTAGAAGTGAGGCTGGCAGCACTGTCTATTATAAAGATTGTTCCATATTTACTACTATAAGAACCTGTTCTCAGCTATCAGCAAATTTGTCAAATACTAACCAGTGGTCCGAAACTTTCTGTGACAGGTGGGGTTTTTTAGTAGTAAAAAACTGTCAAAAAAGTTGAGGGCTTTTTTTCCCAAGAACTGTATCTGAGAAAAATCTACTGTTTTATTTGAGACAAATTCTGGTGACCTTTTGTTTAAGAAGCTCTGGTGTTCTAACATTTTAGAACATGGACTTGATGCTGGGCAAAAGTTGGCTTCCTTCTCAAGATGTGCCTTTTGTGGCCAATTTAAAAAACTGCTCACATTTGAACAAGGCTGAAAAAACACATAAGATCATGCTCATTGAGTTTTGCTAAAGTATTGCAGTTACCCACCCTGGAGGTACCCTTATGTAGCTCAGAGCTACAAGGGTCAGAGCAGAACTTCCCTTGCAGTTATTTCACCATGAGCTAGGTCTTCACACTGGAACTGAATGCAGAGAACTTGTGTCTCTGGTGCTCTCAATGCTCTTTCTGCAGAAAATAACCAGCATGAGCAGCAAGCTGCCCAGTTCAAATGTAAGAGAGGGAGTAACACATCAGTAAAGGTCTAAATGGTCTGAGCAGCACTGGTAGCCAACAGGTTGTGGAAGACAGGAAGATTGGGAAAGGGGAAAATTACAAACAGGTTGGAATTGGAAAGAAAAGGGGTAAGGTGCTATGTTAGCAAATAGAAGAGTAACGTAAACAAAGACGACATACAACAAGGATCCAAGACGTGAAAGTTGGCAGAACCGGCATTACGACAAGGATTTTCATCCAGTACCCAGTATCCTTATGTATAACAACAGGGATAGGCTAGGCAAGGATTAAACTGAGATGAAAAGCCAGGGACTGAAATAAGATGGTCCTAAGCAAAAAGGTCTGTGCACACTGAATCACCCTTGCCTCCGAATCTTGGAATGCAAGTCGGGATCCCGGACCAGCCTCACCAGCAGTACATCCTATCTTCCTCCACGGCTGATCAATGTAGGGGGTGACAATCTAACACCATTATGAGATATTTTTAGCTCAATCAGCAGAAATTGGTACCTTGGACCTAAACGTTCTAACCCTTCAATTGATCTATCTAGGTATCAATGAAGTGCTATATGGTGAAATTTCTGAATTTTTTTTCCTACACTTTTCTTTTGCTGCTACAAAGATTATTTAAAAATTTATGTTAAGATTGCAAGATCAATCATTTAAACATTTAGCATTGGGATAAGCATTAAGCATCAGAAAACATGAGATTTAAGGTTCCTTGTGGAACATACATTTTCATTAAGTGTTATGCATTATAATAGCTTTATTCATGAAGGAGGCATGCTTTGGAGAGATCTAGAACTGTACACTAACAGACACTGTTTTTATGGTATCCTTGCTTGATTTCCTGTGTAAGTTGGAAGGTATGCAATGAATAAACCTGTATATACGTTTGTGAAATATTCAGATACTATACTGATAAGCATAACAAAAAAGCCCACAAAATACTGACAGTTCTGTCTGTAAAGTAGGATTTGAATAATGCAGTAAATGAAGCTTGTGGCTGCACATTAAACAGAAAAGATAAACAGAATATCGAATTGCCACTTAGTGATTGCATCTGTCCATCCTTGCCTACCCTGAAGGAGACAAGAGTCATGTAGACAAAAATGTGATCGTGTAGTTAAGCAGCACACAATAATACATTTACACAAGAGAGAGAATTAGGGTTACAAAGGTGCAAGATGCTAGACTATTGTGAATACTTAATTTTGCCTTTTCCCCAAAGGCTTTTCACATTGCTTTTTGTGTGTATGTGTGTTAACAAACAGCGGCTGCAGTCTCTAAAATGACTGCATGTGTCGTTTCACAAAACAGAGTTGAAATGTACTGAGTTGACAAATGCATTTCCACTCTATCCCTCCCTTCCCAACATGAAATTGAGAATGAATAATCAGACTGGATTTTTCAATTTCTCACCAGGCATTACCATCATTAATACCAGCCTAAACAACTGCAGAACAGCAAGTTATCTTCAGATGACTTGCACTGATGTAATCATCTGAGATTTAGAGGTAATAACATTAAATTTTATTTTTAGTGGTACAGCTGATTTTGGAAGTCCCCTATTTTCACCCACATTCATTCATTCCTGCCAAGCATCAAAACAATTATTCATAGTTCTGAATGGTAAAACATATCCAGTAAGGCAATAAAATAAGAAACCCTCCACTACCAATTTTTAAAGCTTAAAAATAATATAAAAGGTTTCTTTAAAGTAAAATTTTACCTGTAGAAATACCATTCTTCTTCAAATTTTCAACATAATCATTGCCAAAGGAATCCTTCCCAACCTATACAAGAGATAAAAGGATCAGTTTTCTCTACAGAAAGGTGAGAGGATAGATAGATCATCTTTAGACAACAGATCTAATGTAATTTGGAATGATCTAATGTAATTTGAATACAACACCTTCTGTTTTGCAGCACTTTGCCTTATTAATAAACAAATAAGAAACTAATAAATAATAGTAAAAATGTATTAATAGTATTAATAAACAATAGGAATAGTATTCTGCAGTTTTCTCCTATATTACAAAACTCCCTTCTACACCCATGTTGCTATATTCAAATTTCATTCTCTTACAACCACAGTGTTCCCTTGACACTGAAGCTTTCTGGGGATTTTAAAATTTGGAAGTGTACTGAATTATTCAGCTTCAGATTGAAAGCATTTATAGCAGCTCTGGTGTCCTTCTTAATTGCAGTTCATATTTTGAATTTTCTACCTCAAGTTTCCTTGGTGGAAAAATATCAAACTGTGGTTATGGGATAGAAAGTGATGATAAATGTGGCATTGCTGATTTCCATAATTTTCAGTACTAAATGCACTGTTTACAAATTCAACATTTTTTATTTGCTTTATCCAGCAACAGCAGATCAAGTTGAGTTAGGGAGTCAAGCTACGCTCTACTGTTTCTCTAACAGCAAGGTAAAGAGCTTGTAATTTCAGCTCCACTAATCCTTTTACCTGAACAGAATTCTGCTTGCTGTTTATTCAGACTAATAAGCATTTCTTCTTGTTACATTACACAAGCTGAACAAAGGAGATAAGATATATGGAGAAAAAAATGGTATAACTTGCTTAATGTCAAAATAGCATTTAAAATATATTTATAAAGACAACATAGCTTTTAATTCACCACTTTTAGCCTATGTCTTTAGCATGCATAGTGTGTGCTCCCACTTTCAAGAGTAAGTTGTGTATCTGAGCGGTATCAAAGACTGACCAATGCTACAGGAAATATTTTTGCAAGAGAAAAAAAAATACCTTTCATATTAGAAGCCAAATCAAGATCCTGGTCACAGTCTAGACAATGAAGGAATTACACAAGAAGCCCCAAGTACTGATCCATCTTCTCATAAAACAGCACTAAATAGCTAACGGTGTATTTGAGTTACTGGAAGCACAGAGCAGCTGCCTCTGTTGCCTGCTGTTAGAAATTTGCCTATTTATGAGCTCAGTCCTTTAGAAAGCTTGGAGAAGACCCGAGTAGTAGCTAGTGATCACAACAATCAAACCCTATGAAGTGTCATGGATGGATGATCCTTCCCCCCACATATTCTATTGCACAACCATGTTTGGAAACATATTTTAATTTCCTACAACCTCTATAAGGGATCTTTCTAAAGCATTATTAGGGATGGTCCCAGTCTTTTACCAAAGGACAATGGCAATCTAGGTCAAAACAGCCTAACCAGACAGAACATTCCTCTAGTACATTGAAAAAAAAAACCCAAACCCAACAACATTTACTTTGGTCACTGTGTTATTCATTGTTTGCATATTAGAACATTTCTGTACCTCTGACTACTCCCAGTTTGCCAGACAGGGCGGGTTGTCAGAAGCTGCAACTTCTGACTGCTTTAGGCTGGATGACTGCAGCCATCTGCAATTTAAACGGGAGTCGCGCTCACCTCTGCAGTCCAACAGTAGTACTACTGGAATGCACTCCACCTAATGGTTATCACCTTCTCCCTCCCTCACTGCTACAAAGCTTCTACAACAAATCTCAGGATCTGCTTAGTTATTTCAGCAATGGCGTATTTCATAAGCATTTTCCAAAAGCTTAACTGAAACTTCCTTCCTTCAGCTCTGGGTCCTACATAACTGACAGACATCCCTTATTGTTCAACTGTCATAACAACTGAGATCAGCCATGCTACTTTTGCTCACAGCAAGACATCTCAGTGCTGGAGGGAAGCCCTTGGAGAGATCTCCATGGAGGTCCTTTTCTTTTGGATACTTCTTTCCATGTTAGTTCATCAGCATCCAACCTAGTTAATCCCAGTGTGTTTGAAGGGCTTATCTTTCCATTCAGGCTTTATCCCCAAGGAAGACAAAGTATTGGGCATCAGACTCATTTTAGATTAAAGGCATATTTACTGACTATGTCAAATTATATAACATTGTTTTAAATATTTTCTGCTTTTGCATAGACCCTGCTAGATGGACTATTGGGTAAACAAAACTAAATGTCTTAGTCTGCTGACCACAGAACATCGTATGTGCTGAAATAGCATTTCTTCTTTCTTGAGCTTTTAACAACAATAGCCGTTTGTACAAGCATTATGGTCATATAGTTTGCATATTAGAATGAGTGGAATTACAACAGTATTTTTCAGTCTGGGTTTTCCCTGCTTACTATCATGTTTTCCATTTGGAGCTAGAGGAGCTGGATGGCATTATAGCAGCTAAAATTCTAGCACCTTAGAGAATCAAACTCATTTGTACCTGAAAATTAATTACAACAAAACCAGGTACCTCTTGACAATTTTTTGTTTAATCTATTCTATATGTTCTTTCTTCTTGAGTGTGTTTACTCATTTTCAACATTAGGGAATTAAACAGGCACTAAAGACAATTATAAGACGGTAATACAAAAGGAAAAAACAATTGAAGATATCCACCATATTCTGGGCTGCATCTGAGATATAGCTATATTGTTACAATGAAGTGAGGATTCAGACTTACAGCACTTTAACTTAAATTTGGCTTACAGATCATCTAAAGAGAGAAGACTACATAGCATGGTAATACAGCACTTCCTATTTCTAAATGGGAATCAAATGCAGCTGGGGCTTAAGTAGAATTTAGCATATGCAGTATCAGGCTAGTGACATCAATGTCCTGTGAGGATCATTACAAATTGTTTGTCAGAAGTAAACCAGGACTTTTTTCAGCACATACATGTCTTTCAGACCAACATCCCTCCACCATCTTAATCTAGGATGTTTAACAGATTTTTCTGGTAATGGCCACTACTTCAAAAAAAAAAAAAAAAAAAGAGTAGCTTGGGGAGTTTGGAATCTCTCAAGACCACTGTGCAGTTTTCAGTACTGCAACAGAGTTCTTGTATGAACACAGGCAAGTAATTTATTTGCTTAGATCCTTTAGTTCCCTGACAGTATTCCTTTACATTTCTCTGAACAATTGTCTTTCTTGTCTTTCTGAAGTGGCGACTATTCCATCAATACATAGTTCTACTGTACTGAGCAAATTGAGGAGCAGAGTTTAAGACTGATACTGTGATACATACTGATAACCCTGAGTAACACCAGCCACTTGCAGAGACATCCAGGCAGAAAGTAGAATGCTGATTGCATTTCCACTACTCAAACTCAGTACTTGGATTTTACATTAAAATCCACAGCATTCTGTGGCATCTCTAGTCATAACTGTAAGTCATTCTAAAACTCCTTCTCTCAAACCTTCACCAAATAGTCACTGGCTTTCTTTTGTGTTTTAAAGGTATGAAGAATGCCTTGTCAATTGATCTGAGATGTCTACCTCTACTCTTCTTGAGGACATCCTCTGTCTAAATTACAGTCCTAGTGAGAGGATGCCACACTTCGGCAGAATGTCCCTCTAGTATTAATACTGATTCCATTCCTTGAACTTCAGATTTTAGAAGCAATTGTTGAACCTGTACTGGATAAAAAATGTTGGGAATTATGACCAAAACATAAGTGTGTACTGAGCACAGAGTGTGTGTGTGAGGGCCAATCTGGCTTTAAGAACCACTGAATACTTAAGATGACTTGTTAAAGTAAAAATAATTGAATTTTAATGGTTCATTATTGCCTGACTCTTAGTTTATTCAGCAAGAAACTTTATGCTACATCCCATTGACCTATGCAGATGTAAGACTGTACTGCTATGAAATGAGACTATTTTGTGAGGCTGTAAAGTGCATATTCAATTTAAAAAGTGAATATTAACTTTTAAAATTAAAATAATACAAAATGCTAACATTTATAGATATTAGAGTCATTCTTTGCTGTTTCTTTTCTCCCATGAATACACATCAGAAAGAAAGAAAGAAGACTAGGTTTTACTGAAATAACATAAATATGATTTTGGAAAGTAATTAGAAATTATAGTAACTGCGAAATTTTATTAGGAATGTAAATGTTTCCAGAAACATGTATGCACTGAGGAAAGGCTAGACCATTAAAAAATAAAACAAAATTCGCACTTTTGGTGGAAAAAAACCCTTTAACATTTAGCAGGAAATGTTAGCAGGGAATTCATTGCCAGTTCATCTTGTACTTGAATCTGATCATCCTTGAATGCAAAGATAATCAAATATACACAATATTACAGAAGCACAAACATTGCCAATATAAAAAAAAAAACCACACCACACTGAAGAATAACTAGTGATAATGACCCACAGAAATGCTTGCAGGTGTAATTTAGATTTATAGCTACCATTCTTTACCCTAATTATTGGATTGGAAAACCAGTGAGAAAGGCTTCCTTGAGATGTTTCCAGTTCTTCTCAAAAAATCCCTGACAGACAATGATCCAACAAATCTAGCATCCTCCCCCAGCTATGGCAATAAAATATGTCCAGTCAAGTTGAAGTTTCATCTACAGTTAGCACAGGATAGACAATAAGGCTAGAGAGAGAGAAAATTTGATCTTAACCTTAGTAATGATCACTCAAAACTTATAATGTTTAATGACAAAAATCAAAGAAAAGCATTGTAAGAATATAGCATCTGACAAGCTGAATCAGCCCCATGGTCTGTGAGCCAGTCTTTAGAACTGCTGTATATCAGATCTTTCAGAAAAGTGGGAAAAAAAATCCCAAAGCACGCAAGGGTTGTAGAATTTGGACATGAACATCTCATCCTAATCTCAAGTAATGAGATAATGATTTAACCCTTGAAGCACAAAGTTTAATATTTCTTCTCAAATTTGTTACTGGCTTGTCAGTGTCTGATTTTTAATCACCTACAAAGTAAATTTCATATTGACTATAATGCCTAGCACCTGAACGTCATCATTGAAGCCCTGATTGTTCTAAGAGTGTGGAACATAAAGAGGAGGGGCTAGTCAAGATTACGTGAATTTTGAACATCTCAAATTCCCTCCAATTCTCTTTTCCACGGTACAACAGTCTAAGTTTTGCAATCCTTCTTTATAGGCAATTTCTGCCAGGTCTCCAGCCAACTAGTCTTTGGTTCTGGCAGTGTTCTTAAAACAGCCTCCTCCATGCTTAAATTTATAGCTGAAATAACAAAAAGAAAAGGGAATTACAGAGGGATAAAAAAACCCCAACCAACAACTTTTCTGTAAGTCACCTAAAGGTTTACTGGAATTTGCAGGAGCATTTAGTTCAGCTGTAATCCAAGAGCAAGTCAGTGCTTACCTTGCAGATCAGCGAGGTCTTGGCCCCAAGTCGAGCAGACTGGACACACTGGTTGGCTCCTTTCCCACCAAAACCAATGAAAAACTTATGTCCAAGGATAGTTTCTCCAGCCCTTGGCAATTGTGTAGTAAGGCTATTCCAATTTAAAGCAATATTTACATACATTAGTGACTGAAAATAACAAGCATCTGCAAAATAAGAATTACATTCTTATAATCCTAAATGGTCCAACAGCCAGCCAGTAAGACCAAAAAAGACTTGAAAGACCGTTTAGGGTCTTTACTCCACATCCCACCAGTTTAAGTTTATTCTTTATATGCCACCTAGTCAAGCTTCTCGTTTATTACTCAAGAGAGGGATTGCATTTCTTTTGTTCATGTTTCATGTTTCTACAGGAAAAGAAGCACTTGATCCCTGACTGGGATTCCCCAGAGCTAACTCAATACAGATAAATAATAAATCTATAGGTCTCACTGCTCATGTTGTTTTAATGTAACATTCAGCTCAAGTTTACATATTGTTCATTTAATTTCATTACATCTAATTATACTTTTGTGAACCACCCTATGTAATTTTTCACTTTGTTGGCATTCACACCCCTCAAAATTGTAGATCGTTATCAAAACCTTCCTCCCCTCTGCTGTCACTCAGGCACACTGTACATATTTAACTTTTTTCTTTTTTAAGTTTTTGTCTTACAAATCAAGCTTTACAACTTCCCAGCATTTTGTTGTTTCTTGAACACAGTCCAATTACATTTACAGCCTTCTGGGGATGGGTGCCCAGAACCAGATACACTAATACAAGCGAAGACCCATCAGGAGTATATTCTGGTTTCATTTCAATTTTGGAAAAAACAAAACAAAACTGTAATTTTGTTAACCCTACCAGATGCTTTGCTATCCAGCAAAAGTTGAAAGGAAGAAAAGACACCACCGAGACTATGTATGTGGAAGAATTTCTCCAAATGCAAAATGTTCGCTTACTTTTGCCACTTCTATTAAAATACATAGCTCGAAGCTGTGTTTACAACACTCAGATTACCAAAATCTCTGCCTCCTCAAGGCATACATTCCAGGCACAAGGTTTAAAAATGTAATTCCTTCTATCTCTTAAGCTACAAACAAGTTCACATGTGTAGAGGGAAGGCCTCCTACAATGTACTACACAACCTGTTCAGACAATGACAGTTAGGTCAGACAGGTTTCCAAAAGTCTGCAGGGAAGAAACAGAGAGTGGGGAAGGGGAGTCTGAAAGAATGCAGAGGAATCTGCCCTAATGAGGAAGAGATTAACTTCAGCTCTGTTTGTCAATTTATAACATTATTTTACCAATAAATCTTACAACAGCTTCAAAATTGCCAGCCCTCCAATTCAGAAAAAAGGTGACATGCTTCTGCACTAGCAAATCACTACAGAGAGCTTTCTGAAAAGGATATGAAGAACACCTGTATGTTACTTTCTGAGTTTATGCTGCAACTTCTGGGGCATATTGGTGTTTGCAAAATCTTACAGAACTAATGACAGAACACAGCCTGATTTACTGAAAATTCTCAGGAAAAAGCAAACATTTTTTCCCTTCTAATTTTCAATTCCAGCATCCATCAGTCCAAAGTTTTAGGATCATTAGGAAATCAAGAAAACCTACAGTTAAACTAGCAAAGCCAAACAAGTCCTGAACTCCCAGAAATTAAGATTTTTGCTTTGAAGGAGTTGTTACAGGTCTGTGCTTCAACAGTAGTTAGTTTCCAGAGAGATACAGGTAGCGGTGCAGACTCTAAGAAGGGATGCTCACTAATGGAGCACCCCAGATTTTAGTGTGAGGGTATGGTACCCAGCCAGCAGGTTTATTTTGTGGGGGTGACCACAGAGAAACCCCAGAAGGCTCACACATATAGCTAATGGCACTCATTTTGTTTCCAGAGAGGCAGAGCCAGGAATACTTCATTTGGAAATGTTTACACCATTTTAAATAAAAATACAACAGCTTTTTAGAAGTATACTTATAGGTACCTTATATATATATATATATGGAAAGGGTTGCTAAGTTAAAACTGTTTGCCCACAGCAGCATCTGGCAGGTTGTTTACAACAGTGAGTAACTGTAAGGTTTCAGGGAACGAGGTATAATGAGTGTAGATAAATAATGTTTATTAATGGTAACATCTATAATTTATCGCTATTTTCAGCATTGGAAGCCAAACTAGTGATGGTTGTGGACCAGAGGATGAAGGCCACAAAACTCAGCTGAGGAAGCTCCTATTCAGCCAGTGCCAGGGTACTGCATGCACACTTCTAAAATTATGTGCCATTCAGCAAAGAATAGTTGTTCCACCCAGCCTTGGTAGGAAATAGTAATAGCAGCTCTTGTATAATTCCTTTCATCCACAGATCTCACTACACTTTAAAAAGCAGAACAACATCATTATTCCTGCTTTGTGGGTGTGAAACTTAGGCAAGTCATTTTGCCTTTTTGTGCCTCAGGTCAGCCAAGAAGCCAGTGGCAAAACCAAAAGTAGAGATCAGCTCAATCCCCTAGCTGACAGTATCTTCTCATTTAAATTCTGCAGTATGAAAATGGTATCAAGTCTCAAATAATTTTCCTTCTTTAGGGTGTTTTTCAGAGATTATTGCTTATTCTAAATCGAATTTGTTTCCACAAAAAGCTAATATATTTTTAGACAGAGATTAACAATTATGACATCCCAGCAGACATCTGCTAATAGCACTGCTCTGAGTTCATACACATTTTCAAGAAGTACATTCAACCATACATATTCTTGTTTTAACAGTGACCAGATCATGACTTGATTCTTCTCTCAGTTATGTTGGCATCAACATGCAACTCCAATGGAAGCATCATAATCGCACTGGTGAAAAAACAAGCTTGGTGAGATCAGAATCTGGGGCTCAAAGTTTCAAGCAGCATGGCATAACAATTGCCTGTGGGAATCAAACAGCTTGTTGAAGACGGGGAGATGACCTCTTTTATTGGTTTGATGGAAAGGTACAAGGCAAAGGGCAAAGGATCAAGTTGGAACAGTGATTTATAATTAGCCAGTTTTTAAAATAGGCTAACAGACTACACAAGAACATGCAGCAAGTTCCTGTAGCTCACTGTAAACAAAAACCCCCACCTTATTACATTTCAGGCATGATCGCCAATCCTTTCACACCAATTCTTCACTCCAGAAGCCTATTTTTATTTTCCATATCAAACAAATTCAGAGTACTGATCTATATATAAGCCCGGAGGTTTCACTTTCACTGAAACAGGTGTTCAAGAATTTTTGGTTTTGCTAATATAATGCTATTCCCTTGTCATTTAATTCTGCAACTAGACTAACTTTTGATTCACATCTGACAATTTTAATGAGCATTACAGGCTTCTGTTATGAATGGGCAATGATGAGTAATCTGTATGATTAAGGAAGCCTATAAAATCTTGACTTATTGATGGTGCCACAAAGAATACTCAAAATAGCCTAAAAGTGATGAAACAGCTAATGTTACTCCAAAACTAGGCTAAATAAGTTAATTACAAAACCTGTCACACAGGCTTTCAGAATTGTTACATAAAATGTTTTGTAAAGCCATTTCCAACTTTGATGTAATTTGAAAACACTGACCTGAAAAACCTAATGTAAGTTGCTATCCAACAGACTACTCTTTGCTTATGTGACAAATTCTGCTCAGCTTTGAGAGGATAAATGGTACAAAGGATATTGAGCTCTCATGTCTTATGAACAACCAGGAACTAAACTTGAACACCTGCAACAGTTATTACATGGGAAATAAAATTGCTATATATTATCTTTCGCAACTTGTGCACTGTACTACTGAATCATATTAATAGAGGAAAGTTCAGACTGAAGCATCCTGAAATAACTTGGAGGTTACAAATAAAGGAATATAATCACTCAGAATTTCAACTGAGTTTTTAGAAAACAATATTTGAATGTAAAGCGCACAGCAATGCTGCCCACATTTGTTCATGGGAAATGAAGAATCTTACATCCACTTAGTTTCAGAGGTTTGGGATTAATAAAAGTACACACATAAGAATTTCACCATTGCTGTACCTTCAACCCTTTCTTCCAGTAAGTGTGTGCCACAAGTTCCCTTAAAGGCTAGAGCTGATTAGCATTTGTATTTTTATACAGACATCCCTTCAGAAGGATGGCATTAGAAACAGAACAGAACCCTTTACTACTGTATTGAAGCACTGAATCAGAGGTGAAAGCGCAACTTACTGAATCATTACTGGCCCTTTCCCTGGTATTCTGGGTTTTCTTGAAAAGTTCCCATCTAAGCAGTGACTAGATCATATTCAGAGATAGAAAGTCTGAAGAAGGAAGGAGGGGAAAGGGAAAGATGTATATTAGCAACATCTGCATAAATTAATCCTGAAATTAATCATAGTTTGCTTCCAATTTCTGACACCAAACCAGTGTCTGCTCATTGTTTTCAACACATGAAAATACTATAAAGATGTATTATTACTGTTAGCTTAAGCTGATGTAAAACCATGACCTCCCCTCAGCAGCATTTTCCCACCTTCTCTTGCATTGCTTTTATTGCTCACAGAGCTTCCTAATTCAAAATATTTTTGTTCCAAGGGTCACTTTAATTTGGATCAGCAAATTGGTCCAATTTACTGTATAGCAGAGCAGCCAAGGTGAGCCAGAACTTGCAGGAATGAGAAGGTGAGTGAAGGGACAAGCAGGAGTGCCTTTGCTGGCAGCAGTACAGCCAGACTGCTCTAAGCCAATGTTGAAACTTTGACTTGATACTACTTTGTATGTTGAAAACACTGAATGCTATGTAACCAAGGTTTAATTAAGTGTACAGGATACTTAGCTCATTAGACATACTGAAGAAAAGCATAAAGTATCAGTATGTTTCTGAGAAATGGCATGTGCATGAGAAAGGAAAACAGAAAAGTATGTAAACATTTTTCTCTAAAGAAAGAAAAAAGAAAACAATATTCTCATCAGGCAAGTCAGAGGGAAAGAGAATTTGTACATTAGATTAGATACCACATTATCTAAGATGACCATCATTTACATAGTATCAAAAGAAACACTCAGACATTATTTTTTCTCCTGAAGAGAAGGTGAAGATCATCAGGGGTATCAAAATAGTAGTAGAAATACTGCATGTAAAAGTGTCTTAATAAAAAGGAATATAATGTAAAGGCGTAGAATTTAGCTTTGAGTCTGTTCTCTTTGAGTCACTGAACAAAACTGGCTTTCTCCCCTGCTGGGAATTCCCTAGAACAGGGAAAATCCCTGTGAGATTAGAGTAGGTGTAACTAGCCACTGCCTAGTACATACAATTTACTGGGCTTTCATGATTCTCAGAACTTAACAAATACAAAGGAGAGAACAGTTCTTGCCTCCAACTAGGAATATTAGTACAACATTGTGGTGAAAAAGTCTCAGACTTCTTTTGGATCTGGCTTGACATTTTGGTTTAGCCTTGGTCTCTTTTGTCTAGCCTAATTTTTAAAGATTTGAACATGTGCTATGGGAAAGTATCCATAACATGGAGACAAAAAGACCACAATTCTTTTCAAAATCTGATGTACTTGACTCACTTATGCTTTCTTCCCTTTTCATAATCCACTAAAACATCTTCTTGGAAGGCAGAAAACTTTCAGGATTTATAAAGAGACTATCTCAGGAATTTAGTTAACTACAGTGTGGTTTAAATGTGGGGCTATCCAGTTCTAGGTTCTTAGTCTCATTTCAGATCTTTAATGACTAAAAAATTGTTAAGAGACAATTAGAAATCATAGAAAATCTTTTTTTTTCTTCCTCCTATGTCCCTTAAAGTGGCAAGTTTTCCTTTAAAAAAATTAACTTTTCAGACAATTCAAACAATTGGTTATTGCTTGAATGTTTGATGGTCTGGGTTCTCTCCCTAGCCCACAGTAATGAACAGTGTAGAAACATTACCCAAACTGGTACCAGGCAAAATAATTGATACTTAAAGAGCAGTCCCTTTGCAGGACAGTGCTGAAGCACAGTGGCAGAGACAGATGTCAAAGCTTTACCTCATCATCCATTCAGAGTGTGTTTTAAACCTGTTTGATTTTACACGATATACAGTTTGTCACCGCAACACAAACAAGTGAATGATGAATTGGTGCAGAGCAGCAGGAATCTTTCCAATCAGTTTTGCCATCAGAGAAAATATGTATTCTATGAAACACATATATATTTTTTTTCTTTTTTTAAAGACAAACTGTTTTGTAGAACTCATTACTGAATGGGTAAACAGCTGAACTGAAACAACTGGTGAAAATCTCTAGCAAGCGAGAAAATTAAATTAATGGCTGCAACTACAGGTAGGAGGGCCACAAGAGTGGTATCTTCTTATACGTGCAATCACAACCTCAATTTAAAAAGACCGAAATTCATAACCTGTAGAATGAGAACAGACATCCATAGCTCTTCAAGAACTTCAATGAACATTTCTGTGGACCCTTTGCACAGAAGCAAATTTTACCGTCTTAGATATTAAAAGACGAAACAAATAAGGTGGCATCCAGATCAATGTCTTGAAGCATTTATGGTAGCGCACTGTACTGCACTTCAGTGAAATGACGGTATCAGCATAAGATCAAAATTCCTAAATTACATTAGGAGTATGAAACCTTCAACACTAAGAAATTATTTATTAGACTAATTGCCAAAAGTAAAAAGCTTTCTCATGGAACAACAAACCTGTAACTTCTCCTCACATTGCTAGCAGTTAAATTTTGGGAAAAAGTGGGCACAACATTGACGAATTCATAATCTGTGGAATGTTTAATTCTGAACTTGAAGCTCTAAAGAGATTAAAAAACCCCAAACAAACATGAATCTATGTTCAGATATCTAAGTCTCAGCAAACATTCCATCATTCTTACCAAACATCTGTTTTGTATTTAAGAAAGATTGTGGAAATTTTCAAAATTGCTACTCTCTAACTTTATTTGCCTCCCACGTTGTTCTTCACTGATGTCTCTCAATTGCATTATTTTTGGAATTGCAGTTACATAATTATTTTCAAGGCAATCTTATGGTGATGTTAGAATAGACTGTCTCTGAAACATGCTGTGCTTACCCAGGGCTGAAGAAGGCTGCCTATGGTTCCTATGCCAAAGAGAACATTATATCATGATGAAGTACCAGGGCTAAAGGAGAAAAACCATCACAAAACAAAACAACTTTTGCCACCCAAGCAAAGAGTGATCTTTACATGCCCAAGGACAGATTAAGATAAACAAGACATATGTGAACATTAATCTTTTCTCTACCTCTAAAAGAAAGAATTTATCAGACAACAATGAACAAAGTGGAAATAATATGGTTGAGTGGATAGGCCACTGGGTCCTTGTTCTTGTCATCATGATCTTTTATACACTGGTAAATCAACAAAGTGATCTGTGCTTCTGCTTTACTATCATACAGAAAATAAAGCACCTACTGACCCCCCTACAAATCTTGTTGTCATTCTTTTCAAGTCTTTTCTTTTTATTTAAAAAATAAAAAAGGACCCCCCCAAACACACACTATTAAGTATTGGCATTTTGCATACAAGCATATTGTGCTTTATAAACTACAATATTAAGAACAATGTCATAGATGTGTTCTCACTATACAGGCATCACAATGAAGTACAGTGCAGTCCAAATGTTAATAGTTTTCTTCAATATGATGTTGCTCTAAAAACTCATACTGTTATGGTTTAACCCCAGCCAGCAACTAAGCACCATGCAGCCGCTCACTCACTCCCCCCTCACCCAGTGGGATGGGGGAGAAAATAGGTAAAAAAAGTAAAACTTGTGGGTTGAGATAAGAACAGTTTAATAGAACAGAAAAGAAGAAACTAATAATGATAATGATAACACTAATAAAATGACAACAGTAATAATAAAAGGATTGGAATGTACAAATGATGCACAGTGCAATTGCTCACCACCTGCAGATCGACACCCAGTTAGTCCCCAAGCGGCGATCCCCCGCCCCCACTCCCACCAGTTTCTATACTAGATGTGACGTCACATGGTATGGAATACCCTGTTGGCCAGTTTGGGTCAGGTGCCCTGGCTGTGTCCTGTGCCAACTTCTTGTGCCCCTCCAGCTTTCTCGCTGGCTGGGCATGGGAAGCTGAAAAATCCTTGACTTTAGACTAAACATTACTTAGCAACAACTGAAAACATCAGTGTTATCAACATTCTTAGCATACTGAACTCAAAACATAGCACTGTACCAGCTACTAGGAAGACAATTGACTCTTATCCCAGCTGAAACCAGGACACATACCCAGGACAATACTTTTGGCAAGTATGATATTTTTCATCAAGTTTGTAAGTACAGTGCTTCCTACAGAATCCATATGGGTCACAAATGAAAAGTATAACCAAAACAATACTTAGTTTACATATACTTACTCAATATATTGTAGATAATAAAGGTAATCAATATATTTAAACTTAATATGAGAATAGAATAGACAAGACTAGAGTAGACTAGCTCAGTTGGAAGGGACCTACAAGCACCATCCAGTCCAACTGCCTGACTACTTCAGGGCTAAATTCACGGTGCCTTCACTAGACAAGTTTTTACTTTGAAACTCTATTACCCTTGATTCACTGATTAAAAAAAAAACTTTATCTGAAGTTCAATCTAATTATAAAGGTATCTACTAAAATCCTGGATTACAATAACTTTAAGGTTTGCAGGGCAAAGATGAGAATGGGGGGGATGGGAGGAGGGAGGGGCTGGGATTTGCTGGACAAGGTTAACTCTCTTGTGGCACGTAGGAATTTCCTCTAGATAAGTACCTTTACCATTTTCACCATTTAAGCTCTCTTGGGAAAGTCAGATCTCTAAAAATCAGGAAGGCCTAATTCTGTGTAACCCTGGCTTGTGATGCCTACCAATGGACAACTCCTGTGTCTCCATTAGTGCCCAGAATTTCATGAGTAACAGGGAATGAAAACTGAAGAAAATTCTGCTCATTTTTGCTGCCTCTATATGGAGTACTATGAGGTCCAGCAAAACCAACTGTTTTTTTCCCAACAGGTCATTTTTTACTTTGTTCTTTCTGGGGGAAAAAAAAAAGAAAAGGAAATTAATAATAAAAAAAAAGATTGAGCAATATTAATATACTTGAGGATATTCCCAATGAATAGTAGGATCAGACCATTAGAAGAAGGAAGGCATATTCACTCTCATTACAGCTGAGAACATGGAAAATGCCTGTCTTTCCACACAAGTACTGAACTTGGATCTGTCTTTCCTATTCCTTCCCATCCTTTATTTTCAGCTCTGACCAACACGTTTTTTTTCTTGCTGCTGCTTATACTGTCAAGGTTTATGCATTTTGTATAAACAGGGATCTGAGAGAGGACAGGAAGTATAGCAAGTGATGGATGGAATAAATTAGTGAAAGGGAATTATGATTCTTTGGAAGCAAAAGTTATTTTTTGAAAGATGAGAGGCAGGAAAAGAGCAATACCGAAAAGAAGTACACTGTAAGAACGTGATGTCGAAAGACAACAAGAAGAGCTGGAGGCAAAAAAGGGGAAATCATAGATGGCTCAGGGATGACATGCTATTGATCTAGTACAGGAAAAAAGGAGAAAAAAATGGACTAAAGTCAGAAATGGAAAGAAGAAATAATAAAACCCAGAAGAGAGCACACAATTGATATACTCGGGAACATTACCAGCTTCTTATTTTATAATTAGTTGTCACAAAGATCAACGTGTTCTATAAAGCTGCACCTACTTAGGCAACATACTAGTGAAAAATAATTTTGTATTTTCTTCAGGCTCAAAGTATATGATACTAGGCTTGGAAGAAAGCAGGGATATCAGCATCAAATAACTTACTGCAACTTGATATAGAGGCTAACAACTGGAGCCATATAAAACAAGCAAAAAAAACCTTACTGGTAAAGTCCTATGGAAAGAACAGCTCAGACAGCTCCTAGAGGCAATATCATATATACGCCTGACCAGAGTATTTTTACACAAATTTGTTACCATCGACTCTGTATGATTTTTATTGCAGCTTTTGATTTGTGCCAGCAGCCCTTTACTGTCAGGAGTACTAAAATTCACCCGAAGATATTTATGTCTAGAAATGCATCTAGGAAAATGTTTATTTCCATTAACAGTACAGATAGCAAGTCATTCATTAACAACAGAACAGAACTATTAATCATATCATTCTGTGGCTCATAAAGGGTGAGAAAATACAATAGTCTCAGTGTTGGGTGTTAAAATATAGTGCCTAACAACTGTTCATTGTGACAAATATTTTCAAAGGAGTTCCTTTAGACAATTTCCCCTTTTGACTGTAGTGAATCTTGCCTGGAAAACACCTCCAGACTGAAAAGGCAAGATATGTTTTATTTTAAAGTCAAAAAGAATTTCCAATAATAGCAGGGACAATAACCAAAACAATAAAAAACTGTGGGAGTTACATAGTAAAAGAGTATTCATTGGAGCAAGAAATTATAGGTACATTCATAACACAACATAATATTCAGTCTCTATCACTGGGATACAGCAGAAGCCCAAAGACTACCCTAAGTACTGACAATGCAAATGCCCAGTGTATCACTGTTTTGCATGCTATTTACTTGGAACTGCACAGATGTCTAAGAACCCTACAGAAAGCAAAAGGCAACAGTTGTGCTATCTATAAAGAGGGATGTTATAATGTGAAGCCATGGTCATATGCTATTGTGCATTGCTGAGATAAAACATCTTTCTGTAGCGGAAATGAACACAAACTCCTTACTCCTGATGTTGATATTGGACAATTAGTAAACAAGCTTTTATCCGAACAGCCTCTTCCCTGATCATAATGTTGTTATTTCCTGACCCTTCATTTTCTTCAAACAGAAGTGTCACTCTGGGTTTACCAGAGACAGATGAAGGCTCAGCAGGAATGCAGAATGATAGGGAAGCTGCACACTCGGGAGGTTGCTGTAACATCACCTGACTTTACGCTCAGTAAATATGGGTCAGGTCTATTATGGCATTAGTAATCTCAGCCTCCAAAAACTACATACAATAATTCTGTCTGGCTTTTGTTCCATTCCAGCCTAGTTCCATTTCCATGAATGTCAATGGGAAAAGCAATTTCTTTCTACTGTAGTTACTAACATGGTAATAATTTCAGGCAGAACCTTTTCACATCCTAGACTTTCTGTGAAACTGGACACATGCAAGTCTTGTATGTAATTAGGGCACACCATTTTGAGATTTTTTCCTAATGTTCTGACCCACATTATTTAAACAGATATTTTATGAGAGTTCATTTCTGTTATGTGGGAAAACAGACAGGCTGAAATGTGCACAGGTGTAGTGTATTTCTGTAATTAAAACTACATTACCAAAAAATGGCTACAAATTTTGTCTTGTGTTGCAATACCTAGACTGACGATGTTCTTTCTCTGTAAACTTTTATCTAATCTCTTTTCCCTTTCTCTTCACTCTTATTTAGAAAACTCTACTTCCTTGGCTTAAAAATTCTTAAGTATTTGAAGGGATGAAATAAATTATATTGTGAATCCACCATTTTCTTCTTGGAGCATTAGCAAATGTTTTATCACTGGACGCTACATTTTAAATGAATGAATTTTCTTTTGCTGTCACAGTGTTGAAACTGGCCTCTGCTGTCACCAACCCAGGAGAAAGCATGTACATACTTAGGAAGGTTCAACAAAGAGATGCAGCTACTGGTAGCTGGCAAATAGGGCACCCATTAAAAAGATGAAAAGACTGATAACCAGGTTGTTTTACTTTTGTGGGTAGTGTATAATAGCTTACTGACCTCCAAAGGGGAAAAATGCCAGTCTAATGAGCCTAGAAAATTGTGATACTTTAAGTCAAGCATTTAAGTACCTCTGAATAACAATACAATGAGTACCATGGTGTTTCAGACAAGTCTTCTTTGCCAGGCGAGAGAACACAAGATGGAGTAGCTGATTTTCTCTCCCATTAGGAAATCTACCCCCAAAAACTTATCACCTGCTAGGATCACAATGTTTCTGGATTCATTTATTCCATTACCCAAGTGAACTCTCTAGAGAATTAAGCAATAGTTTCCCTGCCTCATATGGACTAAACCTAAAAGCTTGGTAAACACTAGTTTTATCTCACAAACCATAATTTTTAATTGCTAACACACATAGGAAAGGCATAATCCTCCACTGATGATATCATAGTCTACTGCCATGGAAATGACTGCAGTATCATAAACACAGGTTTAAGGTGACCTCACTTTTGTATGAAAGAGGGAAATTTCACTGGAATGTGAATGACATCGGGAATAAAGACACAGAGATACTATACAGTGAAAAAAGTCTCTTACTATCAGTCAAAATATGGAAGATGAAGACAACAGCTAGACATGCAGCTGAACAGAAAACGGGTTCTCCTGTCCAAACACTGTATTACTGCCTATGAGTCTTTGAACAGAGACAGCCCTCTGAACTCCTGTCTGGGTTCCACTCCATAAGTTCACTACACCAGACACGAGTGAAATCCCTGCCCTGACAGGCTTACAGTTTAACCACAAGAACATGAACAAAGTATAGCTATAAGAATATAGTGTAGGATCACAGAAAACATTGTAGCTGGAATGCTTCCTAGAATGAGTAAGTACTTCAGAAGTGGGAGGAAGAGAACTATACAGCCTCTTGAAGCACACAAAATAACATGAAGTCAGATGCAAATGCAGAAGTACCATCTCAGTGCAGCAAGTGCTAAGTATTTTGGCATTGGCTCAGGAAAATACATATATTTAACCTTCAGCTCTGAAGTACTCTGAGAGGTGTCAAACAACTCAAGGACTGGAAGTTGAAATTTGTGTGTAAGCTTTGTGTTGCTGTGAGCTGGGAATGTTGAGTACTGTGCAGGACCCCAAATTGAGATGAGACAAGAAGCTTGAGCCACGAACTGGGAGTGGAGAAATGTAGAAGGCGATAATGATCTCACTTAAGTAGAACCTTTCATCTTGAAGGATCTCAAAGCAATTTACAAACTTAAACAGACCAGACACTGCAGCTGGTAAGAACAGAAGCAGACAGCTGGGAACTCATTCATGGGAAGGAGGAGGTAACAGAGGACTTACTGGGTGCCATATCTTCCAAAATGCTGGTGCTGGGAGAAGACAGCAGGCTAAACCACAGCTTTTGCCTGAACCTTGCCATGCAGCCATGGGAGAAAAGTGCAAAAAGCAAACAGGCAACCAGAGCTGGCAGAAAGAGAAGCAGAAAAATGGGGCCACTGGATAGCTGTCACTGTTAGGATAGTAGTTTCCCTGCCTTTTCTCTCAAACTCAACTCCATAGACTCTTCACACTTTCTGCAGTAAAACCTCACGTCTTCCCTATTATTTTTGCCCTTTTTAAGACCTTCCTCCAACTTCTCTTTACCTTTTTTCTATCTTTTTACAAAGCAAACTTCCCCTCTTCACCTCCTCCAACTCCAAAATGTTTTCCAAATGCACAGTAGGACAAGAAGTGCTACCTCTTGGTTACTGGGAAGCCAAAGAAATTACTTCAGCTATGGCATTCATGTAGTACAGGCCTGACTGTAGTACCACAAGGGCTATTCTTTAGGTCAAAAGCACTACTGAATACATACTACTAAAACTGAACTAGATGAAGAAGTCTAAAAAACAAGAGTCATATTAGTTATTGCTGAAATGGAATTGCTTCTGGAAGGAAAGACAGCGCCTAATTACAGTAAAGTAGCTTAGGACACAAAATGAAGACACCAAGTGAAAGGGCAGGGAGGTTTCAATGAAATAGAATCCAGGAAGCAACACTTTTGTTGTACTTAAGTTAAAAGACATTGTGTGACCAGTTTCACATTTATATTTCCTAAGACTTTTAAAAGATGTCCACATTTCCATTTGGGAAGGGCAAAAAAAAGTTTTCATGGGTAAGAGCCAAAGACAAGTGTTGAGCAGGTGTTGTAGCACCACCAGTCCTTCTTAGAGAGGACCCATAGCATCCTCTGTTGCACAAACAACAGTTTCTTTCAGAAAGTGCCAGCTGGGATCAATAATGCACTGACTCTCGCTTGGGGTTCATAACCTCCATTGCAAATGCAGCTCTTGTAATGGGTTAAAAAAAGTCATTGGTGGCTTTGCCCTAGTTATTTTGTGTTAATTTAAGAAACACCCAACCAGACATTTTCCCTCCTTTTTCCCCCTTCACTATTTTGTCATTTTTTGTTAGAGGAACTTTGTTGAAAGCTTTTCAGGTCTGGAGTGTAACACCAAATACTTTTAACACACTAAAACATTAAACTGTGTCTCATCCTAAAATAAATGGCTCACTCAGATTTTGAGGGAGGATGACAGTTTAATGACAGTTTACAGGAGTGAAAGGCTTCTCCTGACATGAATGAGCTTGGATCAGGCCCCACATCAGATGAGCAGTGTCTGGGTCACTACAGATACTCAAAAGCTGTACAGGAACAGAACACAATTTTCTTACTGAATTCCATTACTGAGGATTTCATTAACTGGATTTTTATCCAGTTTTTCTTTTTGGGCCCCCAAGACCCAGCTTGCTTTCTGCCAGGCGAGAGAAGGCAAAGGGGTGTTTCTCTAAACCACATCTAGGTCCTCTAAAATGAGAGCAGAGCAACAAAACACTGAGCCTGCGCATCTTGCATTTACTATACACCCAAACTTTTCTAGGTCAAAGAAGACAAGGGAATAGTACAAGCTCTGAAATCAAGCCCAGATTTTTCACTATTACATAAACTAAACAATTCACAGATGACACATTCTCTCATGCCTTGATGCCTTTCTCTGGATCCAAAAGATTAATTTCCTCAACTGGACTAAGCTTGTATTCCTTCACAGTTGTGCTTTCCCATGCTGCTGGCAATGGCAGATTGACTAGAATGAGGAGTGGCTGCTGCAGGGGAAGCATTACAGATAAAAACAAAAACACAAATGAAATAGATTTGAAGGATTCTAGAACACTTTTCTCTGCTGCTAGGAGAAGCTGAAGAGCAGAAAAAACACATTAAAGCAAGAAAAAACATTAAAACTTGGTGACTGTGCATGCATGAGAAATGGTGGAAATACACACGTGAAAGACCTGGAAACAAAGCAAAGAAGAAAATGAAGTCATATGTGAGACTTTCTCTGCTCGCTCAAAAGAAACAAAAGAAAATTACTTTCCCTATTCCCACAAAAAAAGCCTGAAATTATTGTCCCAAATATTGCACTTTAACAAAGAAAGTACAGACATAGCTTTGGATCATGGACATTTCCAATGAGCCATTTACTTCAGCACTTCAGCTCACAATAACCACCACTAGAGACTCAAGAGGAAGATGCAGAATGTCACTAATGGAGATAGATGCCTTTGCCATTTTGCACAAGCAGAGATTGTGCTCGGTTAGCAAAGATGATTCGATGCGTCCATCAGGCTACTCTGAGATGTTTATTTTGGATGTGCATTTGTCACCACTGTCCACTCCAGTCTAGCAACATACTACTTTGTAGCTCAATGCTTACTCTGCCATGTCTTTCTTCTCTTGCTGAATGCTTTCAATCAATCAGTTTAGTATTTGTAATAATTATTAACGACGGTTGTTAAAACAAGGGACTGGAAGCAGAACTTCTAGTTCTACTCCCTACAGGGAATGAAGCAACCTGAGGGAAGAAAAGAGGTCCACAGAAAACCAAGACTTCAAATTTTGAACATCCTAACAAACACAGTTTTCCAGTATTTGGACTTTGGCCTCATTCTCTTGAGTTAAAGTGAAAAACTGTTGCTGTTGTGACTATGCAAAGACTGTTTTTCCATCTTACATTTTGTTCTTTGCTTCTGCTGTTTTCAGTTGCCATGCCAAAGTTTCTCCTGTTTATTCTAATTGTTTTAGTGTGTCTGACTCTCATTGGTTTATATGTTTAGTCTTGTCCTGATTTAATATGAATTAAAATGCCAATGCCACGACCAGTCTGCAAATATGAGTCAGAGCAGAAACTATTTAAATAATACTATGGATGGTTCCCATCTGGTTTGATATCTAGATCATACAGAATAATGCTGGTTTTTTTTTCTACTACTATTGCCTGCTATTGCCAATGAAATGTTGATTGTGACAGTGACCACAAATATGTTTTTTTCCTGGTCCTATTAAGCCAAAAGAGTGTGGTTTACTGCATGTATGTACGTGAGGTTGTTTTGATTATACTAAATTCACGTTAGAAAACTCACATTCTGCCAATGCAGTGCTACAGGACAATGAGAAAAGAATTTCCAATGAGAACAAGTGTTTTAAAAGCAAACCACTGGGCCCCTTCCCTTTAGAAGAATTTTAAGGCACACTACCCTTTCTTCCGAATTTGATTATTTCCCCAAATTACACCTGAATACTGTCTTCAACAGAAGGTCCCCATCCTTTTCCATCTCAGTCATTATGTAAGACAAAGCAAATTTCAAACTGTACATTTCCATTTCACACAGAAGTTACGCTTCTTTAAATCATTAGTTTACTGTATTGAGTAAAAATATTACATGCTAACTTTTTTTTAGTGGTGAATCTGGCTACCGTATGTCTAATACTAGCTTGAAGCTTATCTTTCTGATTTTTGGTACCTTGCCTCTACAGACCTGGGAATGTTTACCATTTAATGTCTGTCACTGAGCTTCTAGCTTTCCAGACGTATTTTAAAGGGCCAACATAGTATGTTATCAGTTTGAGTTATAACATAGCATTGTCTAGCTCTGGCAGAGTCTCAATCAATATGATTATCTTCTAGGAAAGACAGGCTTTAGTGTTGAGTGGTGAATATGCCTATCAAACACAATGTGTCCAAAAATGTGTCTGACCTCCTTTGCGTGACTCTCACTCCTAATTTAGTTTATTCAGTCTACTCCAAATGGGTGACAGACAGGCATTTAACATCATCACTGCTGTCCATGCCTTTTACAAACTGAAACATCAGTATAAATGACAGACAAACTCACAAAACCCTGATGCTCTTTCATCCCAGCTGAAATGAACACTAGCTTTAAACCTAGAATATACAGCCCCCTCTAAATGCTGGATATAAAGACAGTCAAGAGATATCCTCCTGGCATCAATCCTAATCCTAACTTGGCAGTTTTTACCGCATTTAATAAAGCTTGCTTATTGTTCCTTATTTCATAGCTTTGCTCTCCACCTAGGCACATCCCAGCCTACAGTTTAGTACTTTACAGTAATTTACTAGGATTTTTGTAACAGAGGATATATATTTAAACTATGTCTACATGGGTACTACATGGAGATTTCAGTCAGACTGAGCTGTTGTCAGCTAAATTTAAACAGACTCTTTTTCTTATTAAGTGCCTGAAGTCCTGTGCTAGTAGCAGAAAGAATGAGGCTGTCCCTTCTTTTTCAGTTGAAGCAAATTAGCTTATCACTAATAAAAAGCCCTTCACTGCTCCTTAAAGTAGAGGTTAGTAATGATGAGTCAGATACATTCTTGTGATAGCATTTGTACAATTTAAGAAACCCTCTCAGTCAAATTAAAAGTGAAATGGCTTTTCTTCAACAATTCACTTAATCTCAGTCTAACAGCATCTACGGCTACAACCCATGGTTTAATCTCTGGTTACAGTATGGCCAGTTAATATGGCTTCAAATAAATGACTGTATTTCTATCATATCAAATGCAACCAAAAAAA
Organism: Haliaeetus leucocephalus; assembly: GCF_000737465.1. Taxonomy (NCBI): domain Eukaryota; kingdom Metazoa; phylum Chordata; class Aves; order Accipitriformes; family Accipitridae; genus Haliaeetus; species Haliaeetus leucocephalus. The sequence continues at coordinate 8,033,150 of NW_010972962.1, read as the reverse complement.
TGGGAGTTTTCTTTTTTGTTTGGTTGTTTAAGTGTCAAGAAAAAGCCCAAAGCTGTGGCTGTCAGCAGTGCTTAAACTGGTAAATGATTTTTGGATGATTTTTTTCCCCATGTTTTAGAAAGTCAGGAAAAGGAATGTCTTCAGGTTAGAGCACCATGTTTTATATTTCAATGTAACATCGTAAGCATCTGATAGCTCATTCACACATAATGTCAAGATCAGTTCTACAAGATCTTACTCTGACTTACAAGACAACTATTCTTGGAAAGCTGCTGGTGTGTTCTGCAGATTACGTAAAGCATTAAATTTTTCTGACACAGGTTCTGTGATTATTTAAGGGTTTTCATCATTTCTACAACACATCTCTACGCCTAAACTGTACTTACTCCTCAGCATATTCTTCTAATCATGTATGCTACACTTTCTTGACCCACAGGCTTTGATATAATTGTCTGCTGATTGAGGAATTGTTTTTTTTACTGCAGAATTCCCAGCAGGACAAGCTGATGCAGTCCAGATACATATACTTTTAAATCCTATTTTAACCAAGACTGCATATATAGTTTAAAAACAGATGTGTTCAAAATAGTGCAAATCAAAGACTGATTTGCAAGTTTACTGGGGCTGACAAGGTCAGCCAGTTTAGGTTAGTATTTGCATCGTTGCCAACTCTCACAATTTTGCTGGAATTCTTCTGATATTTAGTATTCACTATAAAACCCAGGCTGCTGGAACCAAGAGTTTTCATGAACTTCTGTACTTTAATTTTTAAAAGAAGTTTCCAAACCTTACCAATGTATTAAAAAAAAAAAAAAAAAGGGCAATGAGACCCGAGTACCTAGTTCTAAAAGCAAAATGAATAAAAAGGAATCAAGACATTCCTTTAAAAAAGGATTTAATAACTTAAAAACCAGCTTTGGGGTGCAGAGGTGCTAAATTTTTGAGGGTTTCCTATTTCCTCTTCTTGACCTATTTGGATATGAAGGAAGGCCTTCTCTCTGTTCTTTCAAAGTGTCACATAAAATGTCGTCTGCAAGTAGTCAACTTAGAACCTACTTTTTTCATGGAGCTAACTTCGTTTTCTTTGCAATATTAAGCTTGCTTTCTTGCTTTTCTAGTGGAGACAAGTGCTTTGAACTGAAAACATGTTACAGTTGACCAGCTTTATTCACCTTCATAAAATCGTTTCAAACTCCTCTGCTGATAAAGAGTATCAGAGTTCACGATTTCCCATGTGGGTTACTATGAAGTGCTGCTTTTCTAGCAAGGCTAGTGCCGAGCCACCTAGCACAGATGAAAACACAAACCCAAGCCTCTCTTCTCCCTAAAGTTAAAGACAGCTGATCAAAGCTCCAGCAGACAACACGTTCAAACTTCTCCCCGTTCCCACAGTCTTCTTTCAAAGTATTATTTGCAGGGCTGACATCACCCGGGCCCAGCTGCCCCCACGGGCGGCTCTGCTCCTTCCCCCTGCCCCTGCCACAGCCAACTCCTCGCCTCGGTGCCCTCCGCCCAAGGCCGAGAGCTCCTCGCCGCCGCACCAGGCGCCGACCCCGCTTCTCCTCTCGAGGCCTGGAGAGAGACCTGACACCTGCTTTCCCTGGCCCAGGGGTCGGGGTGCATCCCGGCCCAGCCTGCCCTTGGGAGGCGCAGGCAGCCTCCGCTCCGCCCCGGGCACCGAGACGCCCCGCGCTCCCTCGACCTCGGGGCCCCTCCGTCCGGCGAGGGCAGGAAGTCGGCTCCACGCCGGGGCCTGCCGGCCTGCGGGAGCCCCCCCTGGGTACTAACCTGACCAGATCGGTCATACAGGATCCCACAACCACCACCTCAGCGGCCATGGCGCCAGGACACAGGGCAGCCGCAAGCCCCACAGCCTAGCCAAGGCGCTGCCCAGGCCTTGGACCCTGGACCCGGCCTTCGCGCCAGGCCCCGCCGTCGTCGCGGCGGCTTCCCCTGTTGCTACGGGCGACGGGCGGGGGAGGAGGCGGCGGCGGCCGGCCCGCAGGGGCCTTCGGTCGGGAGGGGTGACGCTGGCGAACGCCTGCTGGCAGGGCCACCCCCTCCCCTCCTCGCCCTCTCCCCC
>NW_010972962.1:7987039-8030622 GCF_000737465.1 Haliaeetus leucocephalus | reverse complement strand
CCGCCGCCTTCGCATGAGGCGGCCGCGGCTCGTAGTGTCGGCACGTGGCCTGGGGAGCCTCGCCGAGGCGGGGGCCGGCGGGGGAGGGAGCGGGGCTGGGCAGGGGTCAGTCCAGTGTGCGTTCTGTCGTGCCGAGGCTGAGGGAATTTGGGGGTTTATTCGGAGCTCCGCAGATCCACGTCACAGGTTGTGTTGCAGGCTGGCGGGGATGCGTTCCGGCGCGGTGGCAGGAGGTGGAGGTGGTCGTGGGGTCCCCTCGTTTCCCCACACCCAGACACCTGTGACTGCCACCCTCAAAGTGAAAATCACAAAACCAGATTGCCGACAGCCAAGCCCAGAGGGTTAGACAGGAGAGGTTCCCTCGTGCTTCAAGGCCTCCATCGCAGTATTTGCCTCTGCCTTCTTGCAGCTTCACTTAACGCCCATAATGTTATTACTGGTGGTGGAGGAACAGAGTATCTTGCGTCCGGACATTCTCTGGTGCCCAAAGCAGTGTCTGGGCTTTTATGATTGCTGTGAAGCATATGTTATGTTTGCCTGAAGTTGTTATGATAGGCAGCTGAATCTAAAAGGATTCAACTATTAGTTTGTTTACTTCTTTCAAATGTTTTGTTTTGGAAGGGAAACGATATAGTGGATGTTGTTTTTGTTAATTCCCTTGAGTTTGTTTGTGTTGTTTCTGGTACTGTGGGAAAATTAAGCTGGGGAAAAATATGTATACGACAACTCAAACTTATGAAAATGTTACTTATTGTGTTATAGTTTGTAAAGACCTTTGTTTACAAAATAAATCAGTGAGTTTAATCGATAGTGAGCCTTTAAGTATTGTGTATGTGGCTTGTTATGTAGAAGGTATTGTGGATCTTAAAGAAATGATGCAGTAAAACCAGGAAAAGTGGATAGCAGTCATTTACATCTTGTTTTGACAATATCTACATATTTTATTAACAAAAAGGTAAGGGATCTCATCTTGCAGTTGATTTTGGAAGGTACATCTGTTCAACTTTGATCACCAAGTGTATCTCTTGTGAGACATCTCTTATATCTCATAATTCTACCCTCACAACACTTACAGTCCCCTTAAAGTGTGCCATTATCAGAACCAACTCTGAGATCTTTGAGTATACCTTTAAGATTACTAGAAAGATAGCTTGTTTTTCAGCATGTTTTTCATGGTTTACAAAGTTCTTACCTTCATCAGTCCAGCTGCCCCTCCGCTTGAAATTACTTTTCCCTACAGTAGAGCTGGGATGACTGAAATATGTGCCCTGTTTTAGCCACTCTTGCGCAAAGTACCATTTTAGTTTAAACTCACTTTTATTAGCAGTTCAATCTAAGCTATTGGACTCTGCGTTGAAATAGGTCAACGGGGCTTGTGTTCTTTCAGTGCCTCTGGGGAAGAATAAAGGTGAGTAGGCAGAAATTTTTGGTAGAAAAGTAACAGAGGAGGTAGCATCTTAAATTGCTGCAGGTGTTTGCTAAGCAAACTGAAGTTATTGCCCATTGTCAATTATGGCGAATCATATATGTGAAGAGAACATGTTATATGTTAGGACATGGGTATTTACTCTTCAGCTTCCTTGCTGTCATAAAATGTAAGAACCAGTGTATTAAAGATAAATACTATTTTTAGGAAGTCTTTATTAGTTTTTTTTGTTTGCCTTAAAGTGCCTGGCTTTTGCTTTATTCAGATACATTCCGAATAGCTAGGATAAATACTCCTTCTTGACCATTGCTTCGTACTACTTCAAGATGAATGACTTTCATGAGAACAAAATGTATAACTTCAATGTTGCTACCAGTTACAGGGAATTAATCAGTTTGTAGCATATCCATTAGTTACAACTAATGCTTGTGAAGTGAGTGTTAGAAACAACAGAAAATTGCAACTATCGCCATGAGTTGTTCACACCCTCTTTATAGAACACATAAATACAGCAGTCCACATGTGGCATTTTGTAAGGAAGTAAGCAAGTTTAAGTATGAGCTCTCCTGCCCCACTTGTCAGAGGCATGTTTATGTTACCTTAAGTAATTTACGGCTTTGTTTTCTAAAACTGTCAGCTTCAGTTAATTTTCAGATGAAACTCTGTGCCTAAAAATATGATCAAATATGTTAAGTTAACATTTTAATAGGTTACTTACCTTTCTTTTCTTTCACTTCTCCTACCAGAGTCTGTTGTCCACTCTAGCCTTTTTGTGGTGCAATGAGTTAAAATGTGTGCATGATCAGTTTCTGCATTTCAGCTAAAAAGCAGCAGGTTCTTAAAAGTGTGTTAACTTAGTGGCCTAACTGATTTAGCATAGGGTCACCCAATTGCAAGCACTTCTGAAAAAGCTTAAAACGTGTATACATCAGCTTCCTGATTTTTTTGTGAATGAAGGTACCTTTCAAAGAGTATGGTGATACCACTGAAAGAAAAGCAGTGTTAGCCTTTGAAAGGCATCGTGAAATGCTGTAAATAGCTACCTAATGAAGTAATGTAAAAGTAATGCTGATAATGGTTACACTAGTGGTATTAGAAATTACAAAGGAGAATATGGAGCAATAATCAAACCTTTGGTCCCATTGCAATCAGTAATGTAAGTCCCATTGATTTCAGTGGAAGCAGAACAAATGTGTCTTGTCAATTGTACACTCTTAACGGAAATGCTTACAAGAAGGGCTAGGCTGTGAAGTGTCAGAATGGCCCTCAGTTTTACTTCCCTTTCTTGTAGGGATAGGATCTTAACTAAAGGAGCCTAGGACATAAGTCTGGTTTTATGTTGACATTGAATAAATGGGCTTCATTGAAAGTTGCAGCGGTAGGAGAAAAAAAATTACCTGTATTTATTTTTTCTTTATAAACCCGTGCACACTTCACTTACTCTACATTCCTGATCCTTTGCGTGCTTAGCTTTTTTTCTTTTGATGTTTGCAGAGTGCATGTGAATTTACATCAAACAAGTAGGATGTTTTTTTATTTTATTTCCCCCCCTTACCATCCCTGTGCAGCTCAAGACCAAAGGAAAGAGGAACGTAGTAAAATGTCACCTGAAGTTGCCTTGAACAGAATTTCTCCAGCACTCTCGCCCTTCATTTCCAGTGTGGTCAGAAATGGAAAAGTAGGACTGGATGCTACTAATTGTTTACGGATTACAGACTTGAAATCTGGGTAAGTGAGTTCCTAATCCAAAAAGATTACCCTACCCCTCACAGTTAAGATGTCTTTTCAGGACAGAATTTTACTAGGTTCATGTGTATTTAAGTATTTCCAATATATCTGAAGCTGACATACTGGCTACATTATTTTTTGTCTTACTACTATTTTGTAGTCTGGGAGACTTAATTTGTCATATTGTTGGCAATAAGAATCTTGTTAAAACACTTTCATTGCTGCCACTTGATAGTGTTGGTTTTCAGCAGTGAGATACTTATAAACAGTTTTTCCTGTTGTTTATCATTTGCTTACTCAATCTTTTCTGTAAATTAAAAACTTGAAGATAAATTTGTGTGACCTTGCCTGTAGTCATGAATATGCTAAATAAGGAAAAAAAATGAACTTTATCTGACCCTCCTCAGGATCAGTACATCAAGTGGCTGTTGGGCCAAGTGTTTGAAATAGGCCAAGCTACTCCTTTTATTTTAAATTCCAGAAGGTTTCATGATGGTTTTCAGATAGTAATAAAGTTTGGGATCCACATGTACAAAGGGACTTTGGTGCGTAACCTCTGTGAATAATACATGGGGGAAGTGAAATGCTTAGAGTTTACTTTAGTCATTCTGCAGAGAGGGGAGACTCCCAAGGGGGCTGATAAAAGAATACTTTAAGATGAGACATGTCAAAAATTGCTTTATTCTTTTAGAGCTGGGCATCTAATGGCGTCCCTGATTCAGGTATTTATTTGATACTGGAGTCCAGAGCCTGAAATTACTTTAGCTTAAGGTGTCTAAATCACCACTTTTGTACAAACTGCTGCTTTGTGTATCGTTGTGAATGATAGCATAACCCAGTAGATCTTGAGAACCACCACAAATCACTGTTGTTTAAAATTTAGTTCTGCTGAAAACTTTTGTTTAGTATGCTTCTGTAGGCTGCTTTATTGTGGTTTCATGGAGAGTTTGGGAGGTCCTTTTCTGGTAGTTACAATGCCTTTTCAGGAAGGAGGTGTGAATTCTAGGGTTAGTTTGAAAGGAACCATTCCCTCCCTATAAGGTGCTGTGACAGAGTACAGTTTTACTTGGAAGTATGAAAAGCTATAACTTTGTTAGTGTTGTCTGGCTTGGCATTTATGCTTGCAAATTATGCGAGACAGGCTGAGCAGTTATGCATCTGCTGCTGTCGTTTCACGCTAGACCTTGCTTTCTCTTGAATTAGTCTTCTAGGAAAGCTGAGATGGGAGCTATCTTACATTTCTCCTGTTGAGCCTGAGAGAAGGAAATACAAAAAAAGGTAGAGAGAAAACACAGCTGTAGCCTGGTGGTAAAGGTATCAGCTTGTCGGGAGGTAGATAAGGGTTTTGCTGTCTGCTCACTGAATGTTTATGCTGCCTGCATTTAAAATAATAGATTAAAATAATATAAAGTGGTGTTTTCTAGCTGACTCTTTGCAGAGGTATTTTTAATAAGTGTCTAAAGTTTTTGGCCAGTGATCTTGCTGATAAGATCTTGAATTAACTTTGATAAATCCTGAATGTTTTCCAAGAGTTTATTCTTTAAAAAACTAAAACCTGCCCCCAACTGCACCTGTCACCCAAACCCAGTGATTCAAACTGTATAGTAACTGTTGAACATGGAGTCTATAACACAAGTACAGCACCTGACAGAGGTTGTCCCATATCTTGTTTAAAGGTATAGGCTCAGCTATATGCAAGTGCTAGCAATATTTTTTTTTCTTGTTCTGGAACATGGAAATGAACCTCATTCTTTATGCTGAGGCTTTTTTATGGCTTGAGGTTATTAGGGGCTGGAGCTGGGATAATCGAGATTCTGCATTTAGTTGAGAATTATTTTTTAAGGTGGGTTTTTTTGAACAAATAAGTTTCTTAAAAACAGTCTAAACAGAATTTATTAGCAATTACTTGAAATTTCTTTGAAATGTAAATTTCATGCATATGGGTTTTTAGGAAAGATTTTTCTTGTTTGTTACAACTAAGTCATTGTTTGAAATTTTCTATTATAAATAAACTAATTTATGCACGAGTGTGGAAATACAAAGTTCCTTGTGATTTAGTGCTTTATGATGTCGTTGAACAGGTAAACAGTGTAACATTACTTCACATAAGATGGACGCATCACAGAATTATAGAGAAGTCCCTTCCATGACTGAACTAGATCTTGAGCTGTCTTTAACCTTTGATATAGGAGCATTTGGGACTCCACAGACTGTTCTTGAGAGGTCCATGTCAGTTGATTAATAACAAAATCCTCAACCCACCATATTATCAGTAGATTTATATTTGTTGCTGGATACTGCCTCTAAAGGAAGACATTGTAGGGCTCAGAGAATCCAAAAAAGGATTGAAAACCATTTGTCTACTCTCCTCCCCTATCCTCACATCACGAGATTATTCAAACCCTTGTATACATTCACTTTCATTAAGCTTTTTTTAAAGAGAGAAATGACAATGCAGAGGAAATAGGTAGAGGCAAATGTAGGTGATACCTACGTGAAGAAACAGAAGTATAAGGACATAGAGGCTGGACATTAACAGGAGGTAAATGAAGAGAACAGTTGTTAGAGAAATGGGGATGAGGTTCATCCTCAGTTGTAAAACTCCCTTCAGTTTCAGTGGGGCTGAATGAAGCTTTAAACTTAAGAAGTAGAACAGGAAGGCAGGGGAAGAGGTACTAGATTAAATGTTTGAAGTTAAATAAAAAGCAGTTCTTGATCTCAAATGAATAGACTGTTTATAAGTACTATGAGTTCAGAATCTTTGCTTTTGAATAGTGATTGTACGTTTATTGACACATGAAAGGGACTGTAAACACATTATTTCCACAGCCTAGCTTGAGTTTATTACAGAGTGTGCGAATATTTTATGCTTTAACTGGTATGTTCTGTGGAAGATTTTTAAGAATAAAATAAATACAGTTTTACTGTAACATTTAAGATGTTAAAATACTTAAAGTAATAATCTTAATAGCTATTAACTTTGAAAACAGAAGCTTCTGGGTCAAGGGGAGGAGCTGCATGGCTGCTCCACTGTCATGTACCACAGTTACTCTGATAGAAAATTAGGGGTTACTGTAGTTACTCCACTTCCCTGAAGAACCAGTGCTTTACAATGTATAACAAAACAAAATTACAAACTGAAGATCCATCCATTCTCATTTCTTAGGTTTTAGAAACTGGACCTGTGGTTAACAGGGAATAATGGTAACATGCTGAATACAGTAGTATCTCCAAGGCCTTGCCCATTCAGAGCCTTGGTTTTCAGATTCTCAAAAGTGGAAGGAATTTCCCTTTTATTTCACCAGTGCAATATCAAGTTCCAGGTTTATAGCCTATCATGTCAGTTGATTTTGATTTTTAAATGGCAAACATATTAAGCCTTTAATTATTGGAAGAGTCATTCCATATGTCACATGGTTTTAGTAACGAGCTTATTTTGCACTTATTCTAACTTATTGCTAAGATTGCTTGGTTTTGTTGTGTTTTATAAACTGTATTAAAGAGCTGATGTTAGATTAAAAGTATGAAGTATGATGATATGTTAATTTACTTTGCTTGCAAGTGTGGGAGGGAAATATAGTAAGGAAATCCTATTGTTTTGGAGTCTTTGAGTATGTAAATATTTTATAATAATATGTTACAGTTCTATAATGTCTGTGTGTTTTACAAACTTATTAGACAGTACCAGTCTCATCACTTACATACATTTACATGTATGAATAGGACCTTCAGGATCAAGTCCTATTTATAGGAATTATATGGCCACTGCAGAGTGAGTCAAAAAATGTGAGTATCCCCAAACTGAGCTCAGCAATATGGCATGACAGGAAAGAAGGAAACTCTTCAATAGAAATTGTAATAAAAAGTTAGGTGGCCAAGTCTGCAGAGCTATTACCTTCTTTCTTGTAAAAAGGGCTCCACAGTGAACAAAAATAGAACCTGAGTGTTAGGTCACATCTGAAATATAGCACCTTTAGCAGCATTGATTCTGGTGATAAGAAAACCCTGGCAGGCATGTCTGTTGCATTAATAAAAGACATTCTTTGAGATGACAGAGTGGATCAAAGCATTTTAACTCTTGCATAGGATATTACCTTGTTCTAGACCCAAAGAAAATATTGCTGTCAATTGAGTTAATGCCGTATATTGTATCATTCGGTTAATCTTCAGTGGTGTCTCTTTGCAATAATGACCCATCTTAATTAGATACTACAGTCTACGCATAACCAACTGAATTGTGGCTAAGGCATTTTGCTTAGCGTTTATACATATAATCATGGGAAAGATGCTGAATAGGGAGAAGTGAGTATTAGGTAGATTTAGAAATACAGGACATTTTCCGATGTGAAGGGTGTTTAATTATTGTATAATGTAGAATCCAATTATTTAAGAGGCTGCTGCTTTTCCTATGGTGTGTTACAATACTGAAAAACATATTTGTGGTGGTCATTGCCTTTGAGAACTTTTTTTTCCTTACAGCTGTTCATCAGAGCCCATGCTTGAGCCTCGAATTATGCTGCAAGCCTATTCTTACTCAACAAACTTTATTTTGTTTTTTAAATCACTTTGATGTGTTGCACCAGACAGAATTTCAAAATGAATACAGTGATTTAAAGCTGCATACATTAAGATTCTATTTTTCTTTTTAGATATCCACTCATAACAAAATTTTAAATTTCGTACTTGTTTGGTTATACTTACTCCATATTTATGAGGAGATTAACTGTGGAATTTTTATGTAAATGGTTCGTAGTAAGCCTTGTTGGTATTTGGTTCTTTGCACCTCTCTGATTCGCTGTTGATTTCTGCCTATTTGCTTGATACTGAGCTATGTTTACAATTAGTTATGTTCCTGAAAGAAACCTATATGAAGAGTGGTCAGAAGACTGTAGTACTATCTGAAGTAGATTTTACCATACAAATTTACTATCAAGCTGTAATAAGATATTTATAACTTTATTGCCCTGCTTCCTAGTGAGCAGTGATGATTTACGTTTTTGTGTTATCGAGTAGACTGCAATATACTTTGGTATTTCCCATTCTTTTGGGCATTTCCTGTTTTAAAGTAAATATGCATTTTATGTGAGTATTTAATGAAATAATGTTGGTTTTTAACTGTGAAATACTATTACAATACTGTAGCAGTTATTTAAAGTTTTTGCTTATCTTTTGCTTTTGATTAATTTAAATTGAAAGATTCTAATTCAGTTACCTGAGGAGAGTTCGCATTCCATCACTCACATTGATACCTAAAGGTAGTTTTTTTTTAACATGCATTTTGCTTATCTATGAAGTTTGAGTTGAGCTGACCCTTCTGAACACAATTACTAAGAAAAGCTGTTTTAAAAAATAATTATGTTCTGAATAAAATATATACTTGAAAGGATGTGACAGTTTCTGGGAGAGGCATGATCTTATGACTCCTTTACTGCTGTATTGGATAAGTCTTAAAACTATTACTTTTGAACAGAATAGGTCCTTTCATTCCAGTTTCTGATAACAAATATATTTCTTCACTACAAAGAATCTTATTACTAGTAGCTTGTTGTCACTCAAGCAAAATTTAACGGGCTGAAACTCTGATGGGACAATGTGAGAGAGTTGTCACTGTGGAGCAGCACTTGGAACTTCAAACAGCAATTTTTCTGTGCTAGTCCAAAAAGACTGTCTGTCTCCAATATTGCTCTCTCCTGCATTTGTTTCCGAATGCTGAAAAAACAAAGGCAATATGTCTGCCTAGTAAAGATCTAAGTGTAGTGCATACATTTGGTAATGGTTTTGTAAATATTCTCCACAAAGTTTGGTATTTTTTTACACCAATTTTAAACAAGGTGCTTGAAGTTGTTCAGAAAAAAGTTTGTCAGTTTCAAGTGCTATGAGTAAAGAAAGGATTTTAAAAAGTAAAGGTAGTATTAAATAGTTGCTGTAATGTGGGCTGTAGTTTGAAAGACTACATACATTCTCCTAAGATTTGTTCAGTTTAAATACTGCTTAGTATGTCTTTGCTGGTTATTTTTAGACTGGGACAGTGAGTGACTTCCTCTTGTCTGACCTTGAAAAAACTGAATGTAATGTCTACCAGTTTTATGCTTTAATTAAAAATAAGAAGAAACTATTTGATACAGGTGCCAACTGTTTCTTTTCTAATTTGTTTAAAGAGAGCTTCACATGATGTAGTACTAATATATGTGCAAAATACAGTTGGAAAGATGTACTTTAGCAAGGTATTTAAATGAACATTTTGGCTATCTGTACCTTGGTAACTCATTGAACACTTCTTGAAAGCCAGGGCTTATGTTAATATACTGTAGGTCTCTGTCCAGAACTTTCTACTATTGTAACAAATATCTTTGCGCTGTGCATTGCTACAGGAAAAAAAAAAAATCTGAAGACTATTTTTTGTTGTAAAGATAGCTAAAAAATCTAATAAAAGTGTACGTGGTCCAATTTCTCCCCCTTTCCGAACCCTTGCATCACACAGATGCAGCATTTGTTTAATGTAAGCTGGACAGATCTCTAGCATACCATGGATCTTGCATGCATATTACATTTCACTAGAAGCTGTGAACTGGCTTTTAATTTTTTATTCTTCTGCTGAGTAGAGAAGAATATATTCCTGGATAGCTGGTCGATAAATTCTTCCAGCCTTACATATGCAATTATACTTCATGTATGCCTGACTGTCTCGTATGCATATACACATGCATAACATAACATTAAATAGCTAATGTATGCTTATAATGAAGCTGAAGCAAAAGATTATTATTTTTTGTTTTAGCCTGTTTGTTGCAGTCATTGTCTGATGAGTTTAGGGGCTTTAAAAGCATGGGAGATGATCAGAAGCTTGATCTTGACAGACTGGTATGCAACAGTGTTAAGATCTGATTCTGCCATGATTATATTACAGCCGAAAGAAGTCAATGGGAATACTACTGTAAACTACTTCTGTGAGTCAATGATAATAAAGGAAATAAACCATTAATTTTTGGAAACAGAATATGTACACTATTTTCTAACTACACAGTCATTCCCTAACTGTGGAAAATCAAAAACTGCATAGGCCTTTTCTTACAATGTATTGATCACTATGTAAGCCTGCGTAAAAAATTTCAAAGGGAAGTTTCATTGTCATGAGAGTCTATTTTGTTGGCGCTTAGATTGACATCTCTTTATTGATGCCCTTTTAAATGCACCCTTATAAATGCTTTGGGATCTCTTGAACCATCAGTCATAGTGCTCTATCTTCTGACTGATGCAGAAATGAATTTTTCTGACCGTTCAGATAACTCTGTCCAGCACTGAATTTGCAGTGGAGGTTTAATATCTCAAATTCAGCTGGAAACAGAATAACCACACCAATGCAATGCTATGCCTGAGCTATTTAAATCTGTTTCTTGAGATACTTAGCTTAGGCATTTACTTGGCACTGCACTGCACAGTGTAGGCATACCTTGAAGCCACTATTATCTAACTGGAAGTGAGCATCTGAAAAGAATACTTAGAGCTGTATGTATAAGTGAACAGAGTTTTATTTGCTCTTGAAATTGGTATTTTTGTTCAAGTTACTGAATTCAGTCCTTGAGGTAAAGGTAAACCTCCTAAGTAATCCAAAGAAAAGTAGAAATAGATAAAAGGGAACATAATTATTTTGCCTTTCCTGAGAGAAGGGAATTGATATGTCTGAGGCAAACCACTCTGCAGTGTGGGTCCCTGGTTCTTTTCTTTGTAATGTGTGGTATATGGCTGAAAGAGCAAAATTAGACCACTAGGACTGAGTATTTTTATTGTAAGATAAAAGAATCCCAATGCAAGGAAACTGCAGAATTCCATTATGGAGAAGAGGCAAAAAAAGCCAAATATAAAAACCTGTAAAACTATATTTTCCTAAACACCCCCTCAGACTCCTGTGCATCACTGAAATAATATTTTTAAACCAACAATGTGATGGGGTACCTGTTGCTCTGTTTCAGATGGTCAGTTCTCTGTTCAATAGAAAAACATGTTTGGATTATTGTTTATAGTTAGGGTTACCAGTGACCTTTCAAAATGTCTCCCACTTTACATTATTTCTTTCTCTCTGTTCTACCTTTTCTTCCTCTAGAATGTTTGTTTCAATCTCTTGAGTAAAAGTTGGTTTATGATTTGTTGTGCTCTTCAGGCATGGATATTTTGTTGTAGTTGTTGGGGAGGGAATAATACAATGTTTCGTGTGCTTTGTTAAGAATTCTTTTGTAATTAGAATTTTTGAACTAATAGATAGTTGACCGTCTGTCCCGTTTTTCAGGCTGCCATGAATCTTAGTCATAAGCCTTAACTTAAACCCTATAAAAGTGATATGATTTCAGGCCAACTGCAAGCCATTTACAGGCAATGAAGACACTTAAAAGGAATGGAGTCTTGGAGACTCCAAAAGTCCCTGGAGACTTCAAGTGGTATAATATCTTCCGTGTGACTTTTTATGGTTTAGTTTTAACCTGTTGCACATAGACAAAATTCAGTTTTATTAGATAGATGCAGGAGGGAGAACTTGAGGGTGTAGGTGAGGTGTTGGAAGTGGTATAAAGACAGGTCAAGGCATTTGTAGTGGGTTGGGGACTCAAAGTTAATAGGACCTTTGGGTAGACAGGGCTCTCTTTTCACTGGGATCAAAAGTTGACTGGTTGTAAGTAGTCTTGTCCTTGCAGGAGGTCCTATTTGTTCTTCTGTGCCTGTGAGGCTACTAGGGGATGAGCCAGGTCTAGCTCCTACTGCCATGCTGGGAGAAAACAGTAAACTGGATTGTGAAGGCAAGAACAAGTATTTGCAGGGGAGAAGAGGATTTTTTGACTGTCTCCAAGAAGAAGGTACATGGAAGTACTTTCTTTAGGTATAGTTGATGTGACCGTGGGGAAAGTGATAACTAATTTTATGCTTTATGGTGTAGCACTGAAAATAGTATTAGCACAACTGTGGGAATTAATGTGAGAATGAGAAGTTAGAAAAAGACAAAGAGAGGTGAGAGGTTCTTGAGCCAGACTTGCTGGAGAAAATGTAACATGCAGCTATGTGGGGCTTGCTTTCTGCAGGTGCAGTTCTACGGGGTGATCTGTTGTAATTTTGTATATAATTGGGATTTTCCTGTCTTTTTAGTCTATTGCGTATCTTTAATATTGTAATTAATCTAAAATAATGCTAGAAATAGGAGAACTACTGATATTTTTATTTGGGTGTCATCTTTTTATAGGCTTTATGCTGTGTCTCCAGTTCTGTAGTATTTTATATGATATACACAATTTGAAGTTACCCTTTTGAATGGACGTGCAACTGAAAGCTATGGAGTTATGTTTAAAATGTGGTGATCCTTGCTTGGTCTAATTTTGATATCCAAAGAACTGAATTCATGGTGGTTGTATTAACATAAATTTCTTCTGAGAGGAAATAAAATAATTAGAGTTCCATAACCAGAAAGCTCTAAAAATCTGCAATTAGAAGAAAACTTTAAAAGAAGATGTGAAAAGACATAGCATCACTGGACCCCTCCTAATATGGTTTAGTTAGTTTGTTAAAAGGGAAAAATATAAACATGGACTATGCTTGTAGTCCTTATGTTTTTTTCATGATAACAATTCATTGCATTTTCCGATAAACTAAACAGATCTATGGTGTGAAATAAATTACTTAGAAAACAGGTTGGGAGTCTTTATGGCTATTACAGGCAGTATTGGGAGCAATGCGAAATGGCTTATTAAACTTATGGTTATAGTAGCTTAGCTTTTGTGGCTTTCTGTATGAACATGCTCTTTCTGTGAACACTGAAAGGATCTGAAACTCCAGGTGGTAGACTGAAGTTTCATACTTGGCAAAGAATGGTTCTCTGTTAGAGTAATGTAAAAGCAAAAATGTGCCTTGTCTGATTTTTTTCTTCTTTCTTCAGAAATTGAATTCACATTAGAATTCAATCTATGTGATTGAGAGATTATTAGGTTCTAACTCATTACAAAGTAATACATAATCAAATGGCAGTTGTGAAAATATGAAACAGGGCCCTGAATCTGACAGGAGGGAAAGGAGATGAAGTAAATCCAAAGCATGCATCTGCCACTCCCTCATACTCTTCTCTAAAACTTTGCTTATGAGTTCCAAGGGTTTGGGGTACAGCTGGTCTTACAGTATAATGAAGTAGTGCCTTTTCCTTGCCTGAACATGTGGCAGAAAGGTAGTTTATGATACTGTGAATTCACTAGTTTATTTACCAAAACATAGTGTACTGGAGTGTGCATTATGAGTGTTATCCCATTGCAATTTTCTTGTTTCTGTTCATTTTTCAATCACTCCTTCATTAAAATTTCCATTTTCTGTTTCTGTTTTATTCTTTTGGGGAGTATTTGCACCATGTGTAGTTTTTAAAGGGAGTTAAAGGCAATTACCTCTATGTGTAAAAGAACTTGCTTGCAAAGGTAATCAGTTTGATTATAAAAGATGTTTCTGAAGCATCTAAAGTTTGTAAAGCATGTTTTGCTGAAAACTTTCCTTTGTCAGTTGTTAATTATTTTTCTTAATTTGTATCATAATTAGCTCCTCGAGACCCAATAATGAGCTCCAACCCTAAACTGTAGGGATTTTACAAATGGAAACTTTTGAGATAATCTGTTCTTCAGAGCTGTTTTTTCAAGTATACTTGCAGGTGTATTAGATGTGGTCCTGGTTATCAGCTCTGTCTCTCTATTCCTTTTTGTGGTGGCCCTTTCCACCCCATTCTACTAATGTGACTGGAAAAGAGCAGTTCTAAAATCAGCCTTCCTAGGCTAAATGAACAGGGAGTTTGTGATGCTTAAAAAACCCCCCACAATCATGTGGGGTTTGTATGGGCTTTCATTTAATGTAGAAGTTCTCTGAGATGATTTCAAAATACATATATGTGTGCTTCCTTGGTTTCCCTCATAGAGGCTGGGCTCGAAGTCTGTCTTCAGCAGAGGCAGCTGTATGTTGGGAGATTGCAGGACACCTGCCACAAGACCGGGACAGATGTGAAGATTTGTAGTTCTAGAAGCAGGCCCGGAGCTCTCCCCACCTGCAACATCTGCTTTGCCAAACTCTCATTCATATTAAGTAAATCTACATTTTCTTTTAACATGCGGCTGCTGTATTTGTTTTACTAATGACAGTAGTCATTAGATGCTTTTGTATGGTGTTTCTAGTGAAAGCAGGTTGCTGGCAGCTGAATTAATTTTAAATAATTATTTGAACTTCACTTATTAAAAGAAGCAAATCTGCCTATGGGTGCAGAAGAGAAGCAAGGGGTTGTTTTCCTAGGGTATGTGTTCTGCCTAGCATCCTACTTCTTTCTAAAAGTACAGATTAGTATGATGAACTTCATACAAGAAAACATATGTACATAAAGGAAGAACAGCACTTACAGTAGATGAAGGTTTTGTTGGGAGTCTAGTTGACATATCTGGAGACACTTTGGAATTTCCCAGTTGATAACTATGGATTGAAATGCTGTTGCAATTATGGAATATCATCCATACCAACAGGATTCAAAAACATCATCGTTATCCGTATTGCAATACCAAAAGTAGTCTTTGTGTATAGTTTAATTTTAGACTGTTTGAAGAAGCCTGCTAGGGTACAAATGAGTTTTATGAAAACAGTGGGTTTATCTATTAGGAAATTCTTTGGAATAATTATCAGTTGGCTTTCAGATTTTAAAATTTTAATTAAAATATGTATGTAATTAGTGATCACTCTAAATGTAACTGGATTTTTATTTGCCCAAAGCAGTGGTGTGTGTCTTTATCTTTTAAGTGCAAGTCTCTCCCTCTCTCATATGTGTAATACATATGTTTGTATAAAGAAGGGGAACTGAAGATGAAAATTGGTTGACTGGACTGTCCCTCCCAGTTCAAATTTTTCCTGATTGACAGAATTTTGTTTGGATCTGTTGGTTTTCAGCAGCAGCTGCTCAATACTCTTGTTGTGTATTTGCAGGCCTATGGGAGCCTGTAAAGCTTTGTGCACTGTTGCTGGGAGCTGCAGTATGATACAAGTTTTCACCATCAGAGTCGGCTCTCTAAAATGTGATTTTCACCATTTTTCTGTTTCCTGATCCTTGCAAAAAACCTGTCACCTGCTGGCTTGCCTTCCACTCTCCTCCCCCCTCCATACACTTTAATTATTCTTTATGCCTCTGTAGATGACTTACCCATCTGTTGTGAATTCTGCAATTAATTCTTAAATGGGATGAAATATTGTGTCTTCAAGGAACACTGGAGCAGATTTCTGTCTACAGAAATGGGAGGAAAGAAGAATCTAAAGGCATGGACAAAAGCTGTTCTACTTGAATTTAACATTAAGGTGTTTTTCTTAGCAAATGCCACAATAAGAGTTTTGGGTGGAGTTTTGAGTTTGCTGCCCCTTATTACTAAAAAGGGATTTACCTGTCTTTGCCTCTGAATTATATTTGACTTTTGCTGACAAAACCTTCAGCCTCTAAACCCCTGACTAAATTGTGTCTCATCATTACTAAAATAATACTAATTTTCTTCTTTAGCCTCTTGCATTATGAAGGGAACTTGACCTCCTTTTTCATTAACAGTATCTTTATGAGACATATATAGGAGTAATTAGAAACATATACTGGATATATTGGAGCTGGGAAGGGTTGGGAATACAGCCAGTGGTCAGAACTTTGTGGTGTTGCTCTTTTTATTTGTGTATGTGTTGTTTTTTAGCAGTGTTCTCCATCAGGGTATCCCTAATGCTCTGTGAAGCTTTCTTGGCTTTTACGTTAACAGCCTGGTGAACAAAAAAAGTTATCTGTTATCCAGAAAGTACTGAACCTCAAGAACCACAAGTGTAGCAGCTTAAGCATCATGAGATTAAAGAAGCTTTTGCATCTCTGACTATTCAGGTTAGGCAGTCTCAATATTAACTTCCTGAGATTATGGCGGTGTCCTGCTTTCGGCTAGGATAGAGTTAATTTTCTTTCTAGTAGCTGGTATAGTGTTATGTCTTGGATTCAGTATGAGAAGAATGTTGATAACACACTGTTTTCAGTTGTTGCTAAGTAGTGTTTAGACTAAGTCAAGGATTTTTCAGCTTTTCATGCCCAGCCAGCAAGAAGGCTGGAGGGGCACAAGAAGTTGGGAGGGGACACAGCCAGGACAGCTGACCCAAACTGGCCAAAGGGATATTCCATACCATGTGATGTCATGCCCAGTATCTAAACTGGGGGGAGTTGGCGGTGGGGTGGGTATCACTGCTCAGGAACTAACTGGGCATTGGTCGGCAAGTGGTGACCAATTGCATTGTGCATCACTTGTTTTGTATATTCCAATTCTTTTATTGTTATTCTTGTCATTTTCTTATTGCTGTCATTATCATTATTATTTTCTTCATTTCTGTTCTATTATGCTGTTCTTATCTCAACCCATGAGTTTTACCTTTTTTTCGCCAATTCTCTTCCCCCATCCCACTGGGTGTGGGGGAAGTGAATGAGCAGCTGTGTTGCTGGCTGGTGTTAAACCGTGACAAGAGGCTAAAATTCTTAGTCTAATTTTTCTTTGCAATTCTACAGTGACATTCACTGATGATTTGTCTTCAGATAGTAAAGGTTGTAAAGCTTCTGTATGACTAAGGAAGAAGAATGACTAAACACATTGCATACTTTTTTTAATCAAGAAGTTTGATAGTCATCAAATAAATCTGATGTGAATATTGGGGCATTCACTTTTACCACAAATTAAAAAAGAAGAAATAAAAAGGAGATTGTATATTTTTCAGTAGAGCTATTGTACTTCTGTTGGCATTTCTGGATGTTTGCTATGGATTTATATGGTTCTAAGCAGTAGATTTTTAGGAGTGGTATAAAAAAATGAGTCTTAGACTAGAATTTTGGCATATAAACAGGTGGGTTTGGGTGTATGTTGGTGGGTTTGTTTTTTTTAAAAATTCTTTGGATAAAATAACCACTCATCTCCAGACTTGAAGGATTAAGGTGGTAAATGCTTGGGCTCTTGTTTTGTTGTGACCCTTTCAGCTGGCACAGAACTTATTTTTGGATAAGATCTTACAAGAGACCAAATAATTTAAAACTACTTGTCTTGGGAATACTTTCAAGTGATGGCTGTAGAAGACTAGTTGATGAGAAGACCATGTTTAAATCTAGGGTTATCACAGTCTTGCTTATCATCATGGCTTCAATCCTGTAAAATATCAAAGTGGCTCAGAAGGAAGGGAAGTATTGGGGTTTTTTTGTTTTGTTTTGTTTTGGTTTTTTTTAGCTTAAAACAGAAGAAGAGTTAATTCAACAGAATAGTCAATTAGAAATACATTGGTATAAGAGCAAACCTTGATGTTAAGCTCAACTAGAACTGCCTTTCTAGAGGCTTTTAGAATACTCTGGGAAGAAGGATTAATTTTGCAGAAAAATACCTTCTACTACACCTATCATTATGGGCTGATACCTTATTCCAAGCAGCAAATCTGAGTGACTTTCCAGAATTTTTTTTCTTTGCTCTTTTTTCTCTTGGATAGTCTTTCTTGTTTCCTTTTGTGACTGGTAAAGAATTCTGAACACTTCTAACTGAGCATCTGGTACTGACAGTGACTTTTTCTTTGAGTAAGAACTGGTTTCATTTATCTGTGTTTTATTTACTGTGAAAGAAAGCTTTTCCCAACAGGTCACAGACTATCCCACCTGTAAGATGCATCAAACACTCAACAAAGGAATGTTCTACTTGTCTCCTACTTGGAATATATATTTCATAAGGATGTAAAATACCTCAACTCAAATTTAATCTGCTGTATTTGCTCAAGGAACTTAGCTAAAATCTAAGAAAGAGAAGGGTTTGTATTCAGCTGTGGTTTCTTGCCTGCTTGATTCCATCTACCAGATTCCAGCTGTAGGTCACAGCACAGGTCCTTTGAATAGGGCAGCATGGCTTTAAGCGATATATTCAAGGATATTCCTTTGTCCTGGAAACTTGTGAAGTTGATGATTCTTTGATATTTTAGTAGGGAAACCATTGTGGGAGATCTTGTGGTATAGCATTAATCATCATATTAAGACTAATTCATAGCAGTGCTCTGAGCATCAAAGCATTAATTCTTGTTTCCATGGCTTTCCTATGTAAAATATTGACTATTTAGATCAAGATATGCAAACCAGTGTAATGGTTTTCTGTGAATAAAAAGGGAGATAGCACAAGTCATCATGAGATGGAGTCAGCTTCTGAAATTAATTTTCAACACCAGGTATTACTGTTCTGTCAACTCCTTGTGAAGACAGGACAACAAATAATCTTTAAAAGACCTTGTTGCAAGTCTTTCCTTTTCAGTGTGACTTTCGTGTGGGCCACATTAAGTAAAAGGATCAGTAAATGTAAAATCTTACATTTTGGAGATGATAGAAGCCAAGCTTCTGGGTGGGGCATGTTTGTAATTATGAGAGGTTCTGTGTTAAGGAAATTCAAGCAGGAGGTGTCCATAGACAGGCCATTACCTGTGGCTTTCTGTTGAAATAAGGTCAGACATAGACTGTTAGATGTACTAAAGTTTTGATTTGCCTTAGGAATTTTGTTCTTTTACTGTTTACACTAAAAAGTAACTGCCTCCTTTCAAATGGATGTATGTAAGATTTTTGCTTGGTTGCTCAGCCTATTGCAGTTATTGAAGTCTCTTGCACCCCCCCCCCCCCCCCCCCCCCGCCACGTCCCCCCCAAAACCCCAAACCACTGTGTATATTGTCACTTTCCATCACTTCTAGACCAGTAAAATTAAAAACATCTCTAGTGGAGTGTAATAATCTAGAGAAAGTACTTGGTGTTGTTTTTAGGGACATTTACCATTAAATTAGGCTTTCATTTTAATGTTAAAGAATATTATACTTTCCTTAAGTATTTCAAAATGAACCGTTGTGCTAAAAGAAAAGATTGTAGGGTATTTGCAGGATCAGAAATTTTTGTCTGTTGGAAAGCTAACAACAATGTTATTTGGATGGTATTTGAGAAATGTGCCTCAGACTGTGACCTGTGATACTTTGAAAGAAAGTTCCATTAGATATTAACTGATGTTGCAGAGATATTTTGGAACTTGCAAAGGATTTTTTTTGTGTTGCCTTCTTTTTTTGTATGCTTCCTAGAATTGGCCTTAGATGTGATGTAAGCCTTAGAAATGACTTGAAAGTAGATGATAATACTTTCATATCTAAAGCTGTTAAATTCATCCACAGCCATTAAAACACCCTACGAATGGGCACTCCTGTTTTGCTGTTCTCACCTACTAGAACAACACGTCTTTGAAAAAACTATATTCTCTTGTTTCTGTTGCACTGGAGCTCCAATCTTTCATATTCTCAAACTGATTTTACTCCCAGTGAGGGTGATGATGCTTACTGTTCTTGCTAAGCCCTACCTAGATGTAGTTCAAAAAGAAGTAGTACAGATCCTTAAATCAAAGTATTTTTCAGCTCTGGTCCTGTCGTCCAGCATGCTGCATTCCCTTTCATGTTGGCATCATCATCAGATTTAATAAACATCATCTCCTTTCCATCATAAGTCTTTCAATGAAATGCAAAGTCATATTTTACCAGAAGAAAACACAGTCAGTGCATTCTTCCTGGATGAAGCAAGACGTGAACTAATCTTTTTTTGAAACTTGCTTTCCAGTTAGCTCTGCACACATCTGATAGCAGTTGTATCTAGATTATGTTTCTGTAGATTGTTCTGCATGGTGCTCTCACAAAACACTGCAAAAACCTTTCCAAAGTGAAGATAGGACATCTGTTGCTTCCCTTTTATTTGCAAGGACAGTTATCTAATTTCTGTAATGATAGTGAAAAAATGTAGTGTATTCTTGTTGAATCGATGTAGGCTGTTAATTGCATATGTGTTAGATTCTAGGTGCACACAAGTGGTTTGCTTATGTTTTCTAGTATTTGTGTGGAAACTTCATTTCAGTTAATTGATCTGTAGTTCTGTGGTTGCTTCTTTTTGATGAAGCTACGTGTGGGCACATACTTGATTAAATAGTAAATGTAGCTCACTGAATAAAACCAATCTGAAGTTAGTGCATGTGATCTCCTTAACTTGCAAGTGTAAAGAGAAAAGAGGCAGTAGAGACAGCATCTGAGAAATGGCTCTCTGAAGCATTTTGAGTATGTTAGTGAGAATTAACATTGCCTCATTTGCTCTGATGCCTCTTCTGCGGTAAGACAGAGTTGCAGAAGTTACCGTGTTCTTTCTGATAAGGTAGGATCAGAATTTTTGTACTTCCGAGCCTACCCATCTTTTTGATTTTGGCTGTGTATGGCCCAGTAAACATGTCTTTTGTTTCATTATATTGTCAGTGGTTTGTGTTAGAGCTCTACCAGTGATCTGATATATGAGGCAAGTTATTCTACCTTTGTCTACCTTCTTTTCACTGTTTGTTTTGTGTAGAGTTGGCCAGTTTGGCTTTGAGCTTTAAGTGGCTTGCACCAAACATAGCTCTTATGCTGGGGCTATAAACAATTCTCAATGATATTAGGCTGGCAAGAAGACTTCTTGGCTATCAGATTCCCTAAATATGGAAAGCAATGAACTGCTAAGGGTTTCCAGTATTTTTGCTACTGGCACCTGTCATATGCCCACCAGCCCACAGTGGTGAGAGCTCCAGGGACCATTCCTGCCAGTGAAACAATTTGTGTCACTGTTTCTCCTTTTGCAGCTGAGATTTTTGGTTGTTATGCAAAGATTTTGGTACATGACTTAAAAAGCGTGAAAAAGTTGGTCATCTCTGGCCTAGACACTAAACAGTTTTTCAGTGACTTTTGTGTTCATAAAATGCTCGTTCATCACCGTGAGACCCAGCTGCTGTTGTAATTGATGTTCCAGATAAACAGGAGACAGGAAATAGTCACAGATCATGAACATACATGCTCAGTTGTCATAACCTCAAATACCTGGTTCTGAAACTTGCTCACCTGGAGGCTTACTGTGAGACTTTTCCACAAGGGAAAAATTAAACATTAAAATAGGTAAAAATGACTAAATATTGGTGTATTAAAACTAAGATTCATCCCAGGTATCTGGATGCCAGGGATAGGGAGCATGTAGCCGTGTTACTGTGGCACAGGTAGAGGGTTGTGACCTGCAAAATTCTACACAAAGTAGAGAATTTGATGGCTTTGACTAATTGATATTATTCTAATAACACACTCAAACCACGGCATTTTGTGTGTATATTTTCTGTGTTAAAATGGGAAAGAAGATAGTTGGCACAGATCCTAAAGTTTCTTATGCTGTTGTGAGAACTGCTAATCAAAAGAGAATGGGCCTTCTGCATCTTTCCCACCTTTTGTCCTTTCCCAGAATCATAAGGATGAGTATTTCTAGTATTCACATCGTCTTTACTATGTCAGTCGTTTGTACGCTGTAGAATAAAGTTAGCGTCTGCTACTGTCTGTAACTGCTTAGCACATTCTTCTTATCTTCATTTTTAGCTGTACGTCCTTGACCCCTGGACCTAGCTGTGACCGGTTTAAGCTACATATCCCGTATGCTGGAGAAACACTCAAATGTAAGTTAAAAACTATTGCTATTGCATCTTGGCCTTTCTTTCAGTGTTCTGTATTGCATTGTTTTCCAGTGTGTCTAACTAATTTAATGAGTTTTGAGATACTTCTGTATGTTGTTTTTTCTTAAAGCTTCAGCTCTAAGAACATGCAGCTTTAAGAATATCTAATTTTTAAGATAAGTTTACAGTCTTCCTTGATATTACAGATTTGAAAATGAGTCCTAAAAGCCAAAAGTACCCCCCCCCCCCGGTCCTCCCCCCCCCCCCCCAGTATTTCTAATAAAATGTTATGTCTAAGACAATCTCATAACCATTTTTAGACTCACTTATGATTTGTATATGCTTTGTATTGTTTCTTTCTCTTTTAGGAAGAATTCTTTATTAAGCTCCAATAAAAGAAGTCAGTCTGTTATTTTATTAGGTATCTCTAAACACTTAACTGGTATAATTGACCAGATTAGAGAAATGTGACTTTGGTTTTTCTGATTTTTTGGTGTGGTTAAATCCTCCTTAGCCTTGGAGGATCTGTAGATAGCCGGCTCATTTTCCCACTCATCAATTAGTTTGTGTTTTGTTTCAAAGGGTTAAAATAAAATCTGCTTTTGTATGTTTTTAGAAGGTAAAAAACAGCTTCCTAAACACTTGAGTTGCTGAAAAATTGTAAAGATGTATTGTGTTTTTTTTATCTCTAACAACTGAAATATGAGAGAGGATGAAGAATTTCAGATAAAGTAAAATTTAAAGCTTGGCAATTTTAGATTTAGGGCAGCCCTAGTGAAACCACATCTGGAGTACTGTGTCCAGTTCTGGTCTACTTAGTACCACAAAGGCATGGACTTATTGGAATAAGTGCAGCAAAAGACCACAAAGATGATTGAGAGACTGGAGCATCTGTTGTACAAGGGGAGGCCAAAGAGGGCTGGGGCTTCTCAAGAAGAGAAGGCTCAGGGGAAATCTTACAATGTGTATAAATACCTGATGGAGGGGAATGAAGAAGATAGAGCCAGGCTCTTCTCAGTGGTGGTCACTGAAGAGAAATGGTCACAAACTGAAATACAGAAAATTCCATTTACATGTAATAAAAAACCTTTTTTGCAAGTATGGTCAAACAGTGGACCAGGTTGCGCTCAGAGCTTCTGTAGCTTGTCTATCTTTATCCTTGGAGATACTCAAAACCCAAGTGGACATGACCTTTGGTAATCTGCTCTTGTTGACTCTGCTCTGAGGTGAGGGATTGGACTAGGCAGTCTCCAGAGGTGCTGTCCAACCTCAGCTATACTGTGAGTCTGTGAAAATATGCTGTCTGGAGGAGCAATTACTTGGTGTGAGCAGAAATGTTAAACATTTAAAACACACACTGCTTTGATAGTATCCATTTAGTTGTATTCCTTCTGTAGTAGTTTTTCTTGTCATAATGTAGTGCACTGGAAGTCCTTCTCGTTTATGAACAGAAGTGTCCTGGTTTCAGCTGGGATAGAGTTAACTGTCTTCCTAGTAGCTGGTACAGTGCTATGTTTTGAGTTCAGTATGTGAAGAATGTTGATAACACTGATGTTTTCAGTTGTTGCTCAGTAGTGTTTAGACTATAGTCAAGGATTTTTTCAGCTTCTCATGCCCACCCAGGGCACCTGACCCAAACTGGCCAACAGTGTATTCCATACCATGTGACGTCCCGTCTCGTTTAGGAACTGGGAAGTGGGGGGGCAGGGATTCGCCGCTCGGGGACTGGCTGTGTGTCGGTCGGCGGGTGGTGAGCAATTGCCCTGCGCATCATTTGTACATTTCAATCTTTTTATTACTACTGTTGTCATTTTATTAGTGTTATCATTATCATTATTAGTTTCTTCTTTTCTGTTCTATTAAATCGTTCTTATCTCAACCCAGGAGTTTTACTTCTTTTCCTGATTTTCTCCCCCATCCCACTGGATGGGGGGGGTGTGAGTGAGCGGCTGCATGGTGCTTAGTTGCTGGCTGGGGTTAAACCACGACAAGAAGTCAACACAATTAAACTTCTTACCATTAGAAGTATTTTAAAGCTTCCATTTGGCACCTATAAGGAAAGTTGTCATTCCCAGAAATTGGTTTGGAAGTTTGCTCATGTGTTCGAGAGAGGAGGTGGTCATAGTAGACTGATACATGAGCCTATTTTAACTATTCTAGAAGTATGAAATCATGGCTCAAGAGCCTTAGTAATAATTCTTTTCCAAAAGATAAAAATGGAATAAGTCCTAGCTGGCAATTATTTTAAGAAAAAAAGACGTGGCTATGCATTTATTCAGAATTTTCAGTAAGTAATGGTTCTATTATATGAAGCCAGCTACCCTACCAAGTAGATTTTTTTTTTCCCTTATTTAAACTTTTTTTTTAAATTGTAATATTGTGTAGCAGACTCAATCTGTTGATTCTTGATGTGTCTTGCAATGTGTACTAGATTCTACCTGAGACTGGTTTGATGGCTACGATCAAGATGCAGCAAAAAGAAGCTTAATTGGATGATGTTGCTCTAGAGAATGGAATCATATTTTCTATGGGACTGTAGTAACTCTCTCATTTATCACCATATAGGGCCCTGTTATTACATTCTGAGAGCTTTAAGTCTTGTTTTTAAGTAGAGGCTAGAATTGCTCCTGATTCATAAAGGAAAATTAGTAGATTAAAATGCCCATGTGCAAGGACATAGGCATACAGACTACACTAATACACTAAATGACTGTAGTCCAGTTAAAGTACCTAGAAATATGATTATGGACTACACGATAAACTTCAATATTGAGAAATCAGCCCCCCCCCCCCCCCCCCCGCCACCGTTCTTAGATTTTTGAGTATCTCGTAAGCAATTAAAAAAAAAGAACTATAATGCTAGTGCTGTTTTCCACCTTTGCAAAACGCAAACCACACAATTTAACCATGCTGTATATTTTAATATGACCAACTGAAAGTGGTGTAAACAAGTGTATCTTTTCCAGAGGTACCTAATAATAGCAATGAATTCAAGTAATAATAATCCTCCACATTTCAGCATTACATGTTTGAAAATGCTGTGCATCATTCAGCCTCAAAGCATGTGGAATAAATAGTAATGTGAGCAGATTCAAGAAAGCTTTAATAATTTTGTGTTTAGATCTATAATGATGGCAGGGGAAGACGGCCATGGTGTGCAACCAGAGATTTGTAGATACTTTGTTGTAGGCTGTTGCTAGATATGTTATCTTTCAAGGGCAGAGTATTTCTGCAAAGGAAAGTTGTGAAATCTGCCAGAATAAAAAGATTGGCTGAAAATGTTCAGGATCTCCAGTGTAGGTCTTCATTATGTGGTGCCCAAATACAGGCTGAAGTGTGTAGTTCCTTTGTGGTTTGTGTTACATCCACTTTGCATATCATCAATCATAACCACTGCCACTGCACAAATACCCTAGTATGAATCCTACTGTGTTGAAAATTGTTGGTATGCTAGTTTAGAGAAGTATAACTGCATAGTCACGGTCCTGTTTTCCAAAAGACCAGGAAGTTTCACTGTTTTTTGAAAAGGGGGAAAGTGTACTTGCAGGCAATGCAGTGGCTGATTACCTGTAGTGTAAAGTAATTGTTTTGTTAGCTTCAGTAAGATCAAACATCCTTTGAGTTAAGAATGGCTTGTTGGTAATTTTAATACATTTTCTTGAGATCCAGTTAGCTATTTAATAAATTTTTTTTCAGATGTCACGTTCACCTTAATTCTTGCATGTATTCTGAGCTGCTGGAATGTTACACTGAACATTTACTCAGCTCCAGCTGGGAACATTGGAGATACCCACAATTTTATATTGGAGAAAATATTGTGTCGGTATTGGAGATAAATTTGTTTGTCATACTAATTTTCTTCCATCACACTTCAGAAATTTTTAAATGGTGCTTTCAGAGAGACACTTTTACTTTATTTTCTTCTGTAAGAGAAACCATAAATTTTGTGTTTTCATGGCCAGAAATGGTTGGAGAACTTGAACTTACTCTTACTAGACTGTCAATTAAAATCTGAGACAGCTGTATTGTTTTTATTAGTTCATCTAGCACTCAGTACTGGTATATTAACCTCAGTGCTTTTCTTTATGTTTGAATTTTTCAAAGCTCTTAATAGGACTTTTAACTCCAAGAAGACAGTCTGTAATACCTGTAAGAGGTTGAATCTGTGTTCCAAGTACAAAATTTATTCTAAGCACTCTGGTATGCAGAGCTGTCCTTTATTGCGAACTGGACAGCTGTATCTGCTGGGTAAAGTTTGTTATCCTTTCTGGGAGAAGTATTTGTGTATTTTCAGGTGAAGCGTTTTGTAACTCTTGCAGACGTATTGCTCTTCCTTGCTAAAACATCAAGGCAGATGTCACCGTAGAAATTGTCAGGATAAGCAGAGTTATAAGCTGTAGTAGTCTTTATTGAATAATATTAATAATTAAAATCCATCATTAAGAATCAGTTCCTTGGTCATTGCAATTTTGTTTCAGCAAACCCTGGAATATCTTGGGTTTGACTTTCTATTTTCACTCAAGCTTTCACTGCTGCTTGCTACTAAGAGAGCCTGACTCTTATGTTTTTATGCCTGTGCTCTTCACATTTTCTTTTTCAGGCACTGATGCCTCCCTCCCTCTCCGTCCTTGAGTGCTGTCATCTGGAATTTCACAGTGATTAAACAATGTGTTGCCCTTGTGATGCTACTGTTCTCTGTGGCCTCTTGAACTCTAGTATTTTCATCTTCTGTCTGATTTTCACTGTTTTTATGAGTGGATTACAGTTACGGGTTCTACTGCCACCACTTTGGTTTCCTTGATCCCGAAGAATGTTTCTTTTGTCTCGTTTGAAGCTTAGTTATTCTTTTTTTGCTTCTGATTTTTGTTTCTTAGTTTCTTACTCATTTTAGTTACAGACCTTAGAGGGGGGAAATTACAGTTTTGCTGCCTAACTAGTCTAAGAATATTGCCCATAACATACTGTACAGAATTTCATTTGCTTTTGTTCCTGTGATGGAACTCTTTCAGTAAGTTCATCTAGTTTTCCTGTGGCTTTCTACTTTAAGGAAGTAATTAGAAACAAAATGATAAATATGGAGAAGAGTCTGACCTCCTTGTTGCCCTTTTTTAAAGGCTGCTTTGCAAATTTGTTTGCTAAACAATTGTTTATTGTGCCAGTCAACAATTGTAAAAGTGTTTTTACAAGTTATTGTAAGATTCAAGATTCTCATAACTAGGTTCCTGCAATGTGTGTGCCAGTCTTCTCTGCACCTTTACGTTATTTTGCATCAGTTGTGGTTTAGTTGAGGCTCTTAATGGGAAAGACTTTTTGGTTGCTGTAATTCAGATTATACTTAGGTGATATCATTACCTATATGGTAAGTGTCTTTTTGCTGGGTCATGCAAAGTACCAAAGGTTTTTCTGGGCAATATGTTTCCTGAAGTTTTGCTGAGTCTTGCTTTACGTGGCAGGAGTAATGAATCTTCTTCCTTTGGTAACCTGTTTGTTATCTAATGAACGTGTCTAATGGGCAATGTTGAGAGAGTCAGTCTAATCTTTTTATTATATTTATTTATTCTTAGAATACAAAGTTTACAACAATATTTTCCCCTTTTAAATAATCACTTTTATGTGAGTGGTTTGGGGATTTTTTTGATGCTTTTCCTCATGTTCTGGACTTCCTTTGAGCAAGTTAATTACAGAAGTTTTTGCAGGTGTAAGTCTTAAATAGTAGATTTCTGCATCAAGAGAAGTGACCGTACAAGTATCTATGTACAACTGTGGTCTTACAGAGGTTTAAAAGATTTTAGGTTAGGCCTGCACATTGGTATTACCATAGTGCCTTCCTACTTTGCTCTTTCTTCTCCTGTTTGGGCTGCAGTTACTGGTGATGGTTTACAGTCCATTTGCCTGAATGTATTTGTCCTTAAATTTCACCTTTCCTTTCCTCATCTACTGAGTGTCTCTGTTATAACTTCTCCAGTGTTGCCTGTCTTTAATTTCTACCAATATCTTGTCCTCTCTTGTATTACCTGTTGTTCTCATCTTTGACCTCTTCAATTCTAGTACTAAAACTTCTGAGAAAGCAGTTGCCTGTCTACAGAAGTGCAAGTAACTAAGATTGTCCCGCTGCCTTCTTGTTCAGCTTGGGATGCAGCTCGTTTACTTTTACTCCATTTTGCAGATTTGCCCACTTTACAACAGAATATAATTTCTCTTTCTGTACACAGTCTTACACATCTTTTTTGTTTTTTCTTCTCCTACAGCAGCATTTGTCAGTTGAAGTTAAAGGAAAAAAACCCAAAACACACCTGCAACTCCTTGCCCAAGAACCAAATAACCATCCTGCAAATCCTTCCTATATCTTTTTTCTTTTATTGGAAAAGTGGGACTTGATTCACTTGCCTAACTATAGGTGTCTAACTCTGAGGTTCCCTAGGGTATCTTGCTTGGCCTTTTCAGCTACTGATCCAAAGGGCACTGATCTCTCTGAAGAACCTTGTGTCATAGCTGCCATAAATGTGCCCTGAGGCATCTCACTAGACTTTCTGCCTTTCCTTTTCTGATACCTTGATTTGCATGTGAAGTTAGAAATGAAGCTGAAAAGCATCCTGGCTTTTTGCTACCAGATGTTGTCTCAAAGCTTCAGAAATATTTCTGACTTCCACTAAACAACCTGTAAAAAGTTGAAGCTACACTTGGTTTAGTGTAATAGGACTATTGATTATGAGCAGGTGAGCAAAGGTCCCACAGTATTCCCAGACACCATTTGAGGGTAGCTGTCCTCCCCTGTGGGAAAAAGTCCTGCTTCAACAGATCATTTTAAGAGGAACTTCTGAGGTTTAATTATCCTTCTCTACTTGAGAGAAGAATAGCCTGGCAGCGGCAGCACCACGGGGAAAAATAGAATTATCCCTGTGTCTTCTTCCAGTAGTAGTTCTGTATTTACCAAAGTTGTACTGTCATTTCAGGAGCTGTATCTTTCTTGCCAACCAATTAATAAGAGGCTCTATAGGTAGTGCGTTACTACATTTGACTTAAAGCCTGTAGAGCAAAAATCTTTATGGTGGAATCCAGTAACAAGTCAGCAGGTCTGCATTTAGTTCACTTAAATCCTTTCATACTGCTGACTACCCTGAGTTAGTTTCTTGGTTGCATATCGTAGCGAATAACTGATTCTTTTTGTACCTGTAAACACAATTAAGAATGGCTGGTTCAGGTAAGAATTTGTTTATAGAGGGGACTGCTCAGTGTTTTGAGTCTACAATTTGTGTGGTTACTAGAAAAGATAGGTTAGCATTTTGAATAGATGGATAATATAATTCTCCTTACTATCTTTTTCTTTTTAATATCCAATAACAGCAGTTTCTTCATTTTCCCAAAAATGATTCTGCACAGAGGATTGGTCACTTGCATCAACACTGTTCTCTATTAGCTGTGAATGCATTTCATGATCAAGTTGCATTTGGATTTTTTGTTTGTTTCTTAAAAGCCGAATGGCTTGATCTCCTTCATATGATGAATTCCATTCAGACTGGTCTAATTCCAGGCTGCAGGGGACACACATGTTTATTCTACATACTTAGTGCTGACTTAGAAATTCTTGGGGTCAGAAAAAGCTGAAGAATATAGATATCCTTTCAAAAGTAGAGTTTAGGAAGCTATGATATGTTGCTTCCTAATTTTGCTGCCCTTAGGTAATCAGGGATGTTAATGCTGTGGCACTCTCAGTACAACATCTTTCAGTACTACCAAATTTACAGTATGGTTAAAAAAAGAAGGAAAAATACCCCAAAAATGAAGTTACCAGGAGAGGAAAAACTGTATGTAGTATAGGCCAGTGGAAAGCAACTATAAGGATTTAAGAAATACTCAGTTTCAGAGTTACACTTGTCTTGCTTGTAGTCAATCCTTACCGCTTTGTTAGACTTGCTTACGCATTTTGATAGATTAGAAAAGAACAGTATATGTGTGTGTTAAAAGAAATGATAGATTTAAGTATTAATATTTCTATCTTTTTGTCTATTGGGAGCATATTAACTTTTCCTTTGAAATCCTGTAAAGCAAAATATTTCAAAATTTAATTCTGTTTGCCCTAGGAGAGAAAAGGAAGAGAAAGTAATATTTTTGGATAATGAAAAGCAAAAGATGTATAATATATCCTTTTTCTTCTAAATTTATCGTTGACTCCATAGCTTTAACTTTATTGAAATAATTTTAAATTCTGTAGTAGTATTTAATTGGAAATGTAATTCCACTGAATTATTGGCTAGTACATCTACAGAAATGAGATAAATACGGTCTGTGTCTGAAGGTTTTGCTTGCATTGTTCTTATACTGGAATGGTCATGGTCAGTAGTGCTGTGGAATGCCACACGGTTTGCCTTCTCTCAAGAGAATAAGGGCAAACAGAGTTGGAACATGAGAAATTACTTTGTTGCTGGAGATGCAAGGAAAAGGTTATTTGTTTCATTTAGGTGAGAAGGGGAGAGAATGCAGGATTATATTGGTTTTTTGGTGGTTTTGCTTTCAAAATTAAAATGGTAACCATTCTCAGACTCTAAGCACGATAATTTGGCAAATGGCTTTAGTGGTTAAAAATCTTATGTTTTCACCCCAGCACAATTATATTTGCAAAGGGTAAGCCACAGGTAGTATCATGTCAGTATTAAATAAAGTAGTTGTTAAAAAAAATGGATATATCTACTAGGTCAGCACAAACTGGTAGCTGGTGATTCAAAATATTTAACACCTTATATTTTGTAAGCTCACTGCAGAGACTAGTATTAATATTTATGTGAAGTAAAACCAGATTGACTGTTGTGTTGGCCATTGTGATTCTTTAAATATCTTTTCTTTGAGTGTATAGAAGTGTTTTTTATTTATGCGTTCTAGCCCTGCCAAGCAAACTGTTAACTGCAGTTTTAATTTCTCTGGTTTGTGGCATGTAACAAGAACAAAACTTGGATTTAGGATTGATTCACTTAGTCTTTAGTCAGACTTGTAATGGTGTATTTTTGTTGAAAATATATAATTTATGAAAATATAGCTCATGCTCATAGTTGCAAATAGGGCAAAGTCATTCCTTGGTACCTAAGCTCTCTAGAGTCAAAGGTGTTACTTTTTCTGCCCTAGTATTGTAAATTAAGCAAGGCATAAGAGAATGGAAGGGGAGAGGATGGAGCAGAAAAGTTACAGAGGCCAGGGGTCACCCGGGTGAATGTCTAATATGGTTCAAAAAAAGGTTCTTTTTTTCTTTCCTTTTAGCAACTAGATGAATGTCTTTGGATTCATGGCAGAAGTGAGAGTTAATAGAATAAGATTTAACTGAGGGGATGCTTTTTTTTTTCCTTTTTGAACACGTGAAAAAATTGTTCTAAGGTCAGACCTTATCATCTTTGCTAGTAAGAGGCTGCATTTACCTGATGAACTGAAGACCACTGATGATAGAGAAGCACTGTTTTTTTCTAACTGTTTACATGGAAGCGAAACACCATTTTGTTGTGAACTTTTTTGTCTTTATTGATTGTCACCCAGCCTGTGTGAGGTTTGATTGTAGCAGAATAAATTAAGGTTTACATTTGTTAAAAAACCTATGGTACTGTAGGAAGGAGAGTGTTAATGATTCATTAAATGATGTGTTTCTGGTTTAGTGAGAAAATCAGGACAACAGCATGATTTTTTAGGTTCCACAGGGTTGTAAAATGTTTTGAGTATTGTCTCAGCACTAGTGTTTTGTGACTGATTGATTACCAGGCACTGAAATAATAGTTTTGTTTATTTTGAAGCCTGGAGAACCCTTCAGCCATGTACTATGTAGCCTTTTGGAAAATGACTATACTATAGAGAAAAATAATCTTGTGATACATATTGGCTTTAATGCTGATATATTTGGTCTCAAAATGACTTTTACTAAAGGGACTTGGGAATTTGGATTTGTGGCATGTTTACCCTGGGCAACTAACTAGATGCAGTTATAGCAATTATAAGTAGTAGTAACAGAAAATATTAATATCACAATATTAATTTTGACTCTGGATTCTCTCCCTTGTACTGAATAGTTGTTTGATATCAATAGGTCATGAAAAATTTTTAAACCAAAATTTCTGCACAGTTGGTCACTTGCTGTAGATAAGGAGTGATACGACACTAATATTAAGTGGAAGAAGGGGTGTGATGGAAGGTAGTAAAGAAGAACTATGAGCATGTGAGAGAGGTAATAGATTGGTTTGGCCTGCTGCAACCATGAGGTGGCTGACCTCAGTGTGGCCACCCATCATAGCTGAGTGGTCAAAGAGGATACTGTCCCCAGCTGTTGGCCCTGGTCCCAGAGCAGGAATCACTGCATGGGATATGCAGCTGACCTGAACCCCGAATTGTAAAAGTTTACCACCTAGCATGTTAAACTAATAATGCCAACTTTAATTTACTGTCATACTTGAGCACTGTATATGATTATGTTCTGGAAGGTGCTGTGAGTTCTTTTCACTTCACGTTGCTGTAGAACTGAAAACGCTGGGGGAAAAAAGTTTGTACCTGCTTCAATCTTCACATTGCACCTACTGTCACAACTCTCCTGAGGTTCACCTGTTACTGTGTAGCTTGCAGAGGTGAATACAGTTTATTGCCAATGTCACTCTCTAAGCAGAGTCTTGGAGCCATCTCATGATATAAGATTCTGTAATAGTTTTTCACTAAATCAAACATGGAGGTGTAACATAAAAAATATGCAGTTACTCTGATCCTTCTTTTATTCTAAGCAGCTCTTTGTAGCATTTATGTAGTTGGAGTGCAGCTTGTAGTGAGCTGAGCTGTAGCTATGAGTCCTCTGTTTTGTCAGCTCTTTTAAAGCTGGAATGCAGAGAACGAAAAGCATGCGACTAGCAACTGGGATGTGAAAAATGTGTGTTAAATGAGCTACTTAGCATCACGTAAGAATGTGGCAAAAACACAGATACAATTCTTTCCTTCAGAGTAGCATTAGGCTACCGAAGGCACAGGCCAGGCTTTTTCATTGTGCTGTGTTCTAAGTTATTCATAATGCCTCTTTATCTATGAAGCAAACCTCAGTCAAAGAAAGTATTAAGGTGCTATCCCCTTCAACATGTAACCTCAAGAGTTGCCTGCTCTGTACATAGAAATTGGTGAGGTTGTTGTAAAGAGCCATACATGACTTTTTAATTGTAGTAAATATGAAGAAAAGGGTTGAGTTACGGTGGCATAGGAACCATCCAGTCTAGTAAACATCAACTTTTCTGAATTCTTCGTTGCCGTATTACAGTTTAGGCAGCCTAGTAATTATTTTCTCTTACATAATATAGGTGCGTTTCCTGTTGTAATTTTATGTGGTTTCATCAAGAATTGGTGCCTGTTTTGTTCTTCTTTTAAATGAAATAAAAAAATCGATTTTATGTTGGCTGTGTTGGATATTTTAAGTGGCAGACCTCTGCTCTTTCCTGCACCCCATACTTAACATGTGTTCCTGACATTTCAGAAAGAGAAAGGAAGGTAGGAGTGCAGGTAGGAGAAACCCACACTGTGCTCTACTGAGTCGCATGATCAGTGAGTTCATGATTTGGAGTGATACTGTAGAGCATACCTATCCCAGACTGGCCGTTGGCTTCTTGGTCATGAGCCCTCATCCTCTGCAAATTAATCTTTATGGCATCCTTGCTTCCAGCTAGAGCCAAGATAAGTTTACAGAATATTAGAAATTAAAACTGTCATGTTGAATGTCTTGAGATGGTGACATCACTGAACCAGTGATGTGATGCTTTAAGATTTGTTCAGCTAATGCTTTTCTCTAGTTCTGCATTCATAATTTTTTGAAAAAATAAAAAGTGGTTTAACTTTCTCTGAACAGAATTGTTTATAAGGCGTACCACACTGGTTTTACTTTGCTGTGTAGATTTTAAACAAGTGGTAACAAATAGTAGGTATTGACTTCTTTCTTCTAATGCCTGCTACCTCACAAATCTGCTTTATGCAAAAGCTCGGAGCTGTTCTTTCATACCTTTATAAAGAGGAAAGAGTGATTGGGAGGTAGACAAGTAATGCTAGATACTTTTTTTTTTTTCCTTGAATTGTGGGTGTTTTTTAAGAGCTCACATGTGGATGACTGCTTCTTTACCTATATGAATTCTGAAGTATGTTTACTAGTGAAGTAATATAAGCCAAATTTCTTTGATCTGTCACATCAGTAATTAATTTTATATCTTGTGACACTGGCAAGATGAGAACTCAGTGCTGAGCTGTGATGGTTTTATATTTTTAGTTAATTTTAGTCTCTCCATTTAAATGTGTAATACTGCATTTCTCTTGGCCAGAATTTGGATAATTGGAATGATTCCTATTGAACTGTGTATTCTTCCTTCTAAGAGTTGTGAGTGGCAAGGAGAAGAGGGAGTAGGTGCTAAGTTTTAAAAGCTCCAGTATTTTGAAAATCCTGATCTTAGTAGTTTGCATTTGACTTTGACTTAATATGCAAAACACAGCAATCTAAATGTAGTCCTTTTTTAAAATAAGATCACTTTTCTAACTTGGTGTTTTGAGGCAACCCTCAATAGTGTTTGAATTGCCATTTGAGATATGAAGCAATAATGTATTTCGTGTTTCATTGCTTGCAGAGGCGGAAGAAGCTATGCCTCAGGAATTTGACTTCATTCCCCCAAACATCTGATGCTTATCTTGCATGTGAATTTTTGTAAAAATTATATGGCTATATACATGAAGTATATTTAATGTAATGATCAAATTTTACATTAAAAATGTGTATCATATGTACAATATTTTATTTATTTATTTATAAGCACATACATAAAAGTGCAAACAGTGTTTTCATTTATTACTTTTCAGGGGATATAATTTTCAATGCTCACTATCCTGACCTGCCACCAGATTTTATCTTTGGAGAGGATGCTGAATTTTTGCCAGATCCTTCTGCCTTGCATGTAAGTACTTCACTGTTTGAGAACCTTATACCATCCAAAGAGACTTGGCTTTTTTAGAATAGCTTCAGCAATAGGAATTTGCTAACAGTGCAGAATAAAGAAAAAAAACCCCAACTTTCATCTCACTGTTATGTAAGTATAAACACTTTGTCTTCTAATAATCCATAAATGTAAGGGTTTTAAAAAATAATTTAATCAAGACAAGATGAAATTTACAATAACTGTTCAGAGTATCTTTAAGAAAATGTCTTTTTAATATCTGTCCATCCTAAAAGATGATCTGTTTCAGCAAAAAGGATTGCTCTATTGTGTCTTTGAAAAGCATTTCATTCCAGAAAAAGTAGCACAGTGTTGTGTAGTGATGTTGATTTTTGTTTTCCAATGAGGAGGGATAAAACCAGGTTGTATGTTGTTGAAACCACTGTGTCAAAGAAAGATATCTGCTCACATGTGGTAGCGTTACCATAAAGACAAAGAAATGCCCTTTTAAAAGGTGGGAGGGTCAAAAATTAGCTTAATGAGAAAATATTTTTACACAGTCTTATTACTATAGAAAAAGGAACACCACAACCTGAAACCAAGCATTTTGTTCACTATTCAAAATTAGCCTCAAGTAGTAAAGCCTTGTTTGAAGAAGCTGACAATGGTTATACTTTTAAAATGCTTCTCTCTCAGATGTTACTAGTAGTTACTAAAGCCACACTAAGGTATTTTGAAACCCAGAGTGTTTTTCTCTTTTACTTTCCCCCTATCTTTGGACTTCATTCTGCTGCCTTTGCAGACCTGCAGCTTTGTTTCTGAGTCAGCAGTATCATTTGTCAATAGGGTTTGGGCATATTTTTTCCAATATGTGTCCAGTGCCTGTGGTTATGGTGCAGAACTTAGTGGCTGTGTCAGAAAACTATGCCTTTTCCATGGAGCTCTGCTGCAATTCCTGCTTGGTCACCCACACAGTAGGTTATGATATCATTTCTTTTTTTTCTCAAAATTTTCAGCTTTTATTAGAAAGTTGACCCAAAAAGCAACTGACACTTTAAAGTATATTTTATTATATAGGCTACCTGTAAGGGTATATGGGAATCACTGGCACAAACAGGCACCTGGGAAATGTCTTTTAATTGAACTTCTCATGGCCGAGGGCCTTGCTAGAGGAGAGGCTTTTTGCATAGTCCTCTTCTGCAGCCTGTTTGGTGCTTTATTAGCATGGCTCCAGTGCAGGTGGGTGATTGATGAGGTATGGGAGCTCCCCAAAGTAAGTCAGAGGCTGTCATGCTCTATGTTCAGTTTTGGGGTACAGGTGTCATAGGGGAAGAATGTGAGGCAGTGGCCACAGAACTGAACATGTCCTTCATATGTGACGTGACAGATGTGTTGTTTTTTGGTTTTAGCTGTATTCACTTCACATTAAGTTATACTGAAAAACTACACAATCTTAAAGGAATTGGTTTTAATAACTATTTTTAGCATACCTAACAGAATTTTTAAAAGGTGAATGTCTTATTTCTTTGTTTCCCCCAATCACTTTCCCATTAAACTCACAAAATCCTTTCGGAAGGATGCATGGTGCTGCTGAATAGCTATTTTGTTAGGCCCATTTATATAAAAGGTTTTATTTTATATGACAATTCTAGAATTGTTTTCACATTCTTTTATTTACGAGTTCTGCTATTCCCCCTTTTCTGTTTTGTAGTTTTGCAATCTTACAACCTCCTGAGAAGTATTCACACTAGTAACTGCTTTTGGCAGTTGATATTAAAGGAAGAGGAGAACTTTTTAATGTGCTGGAAAGCTGAAATTAATAACAAATAACAAATGAGATATTAAATAAAGATAATTCGGGGCATCTTGCAGAAATGCTGTTCAGATGGAGTTTGATAAGATGCCATATTTCTCATGTGAAAAGAAGTCACCAGCACTAGTGATCCACAGGGCAACCTGCAAGGATAAAAACATCCTTAGTTTTCTTTCTTTCTTACATTGTTCATTAATGATACTTCTTTTGGGAGTGTCTTCTTTGGAAAGCGGCTTGAAGAGCCATTTGCTCCTTGACACATAATGAGATATTAAACAGTCTATTTTAAAATTAATTAAAAACAAACCAAAGAAGAAATTTGCAAGCCAACAGCTTTCCTTTAGTCATTATGCCTTGCTATAGTATTCACTATGTAAATGTAACCTTTTTTGATAAGGTCCTTGGTTATTCTCCTGCAGTCCATCCTGATGTTATCAGAGCATGTTATCTCTGCCTTGCAGCTATAGTCTATGTGGTGTATTTTTGCATTTGCCTTTTAATGTTCAACATGGTTTGTGAAGTCTTTCTTCAGAATGTTAAGTTAACAATAACTTGCTTATTATGCTAAGTATTTGAATAACTCCCCCTTTTCCACAGATCTTAGAGCTGTTTAAAGAAGATAATTTTTATTGAATTCTAAGATATTAGCAGAATTTTTTAATGTGTTAACATATCTTTCTACTGACTAAAAATAGGTTAGCACATTGAGTGTAATTTAATGCTCTTAATCTTGAGCAATCTTCAAATACTTTTGATGCAACAGTTCCTGGCAATCAAAACAGAATCTACCATTCACAAAAGCATGTAGATGGTATTAAATGAGGAGTGCAGTCTCTAAGTACTAAGCTGCCAGATCTGTGGGAATTCTGACACTGAGCCTTCCTGCGCTGCTCTCATCCACCTGTCTTGTTTTCCAAGAAGTCATCACATGCTGTTACATAGCTTGAGTCAGGCATTATGCTTAGCTTGAAATGAGAACCAGGTACTCCAGATTCCTCAAGCTCGTGTGGCTGTAATAGAGGCTGTCAGCAGACCTCCCTGAAGATGTCTGAATGGCTGTTCTGCAGATCGCTTCAGTCACTCCTTCAGTTTTCATGGGCATGGGTAGACCTTCAAGTTAGATTTTCATCTAAGCATGGTAACAGGTGTACAGTTAAGCAGCTGTTAGCCAGACAGCTAAAACAAGATGCAGAAATACTGTATTTTAAAAAGTAGATGCTGTAGCTGAAGTCTTCATACTGTCTTTTTTATTTCCAAAGAATTCCTAAATGGTTGGGCCTGTGTTTCAGCAGTGAGGTGATATGTTGAGCACTCTTGTTATAAACAGAGCTAATCAGCTGCTTTGTTAAATTGGTATTGCAGTTGCAGAATCAAGTTGAAAATGCTCATTGAAACTCAGCTTTTCTTCTATGTCTTGCACAAATATTAAAGTCACTTCAGTTTGAAACTCAGGTTGAGTCTCAAGTTCAGCACTGCAAAATTTATGCTTCAGTACATGCCTTACCAGAACTAGTTACTGTGCTGGTTGCAGAGTCTGATTGTGTGTATTTTGATCTTCTAGAAGGATGTAGAGATTGAGGAGCAACTCAACAGAGGTGCAACTGTTCCTTTTTGTGATACAGTTTTAATTAGTCACAGGGCTAAATTCTTTAGGTTGGTGATGCTATTTGTGCTCAAAGCATTATCAGATATAAACTTTTTTTTTCATTAAAAATGTCCTCATCTATTGTATGCATTAGATACTTGTGTGTATAGTATGCATAAATAAAATCAGCTTCTCAGAATCTAAATAGGAAAGTTCTTCCCTGCTCTAGTGTTTATTCATTTTGGATGACAAGTATTAGAAATGTATTTTAAAAACAACCTATGATTCACTCTGTTCTGATTAAAAATTCAGTTGGCACAAAACAAGATTAGTGATTGTGTACGGATGAGATTAATTTGAAGCTCATTACAATGATGCCAGTTTGAGTAGCAAGAATTGTTTGTTATGTTAGCCTAGTTGATTGTTAATGTGAGCCAGGTAACTGAAGTGCCTATGCAAAATGTTAACCCCATTTTTCCAATGATTTTGAAGTATATTCTGTTTGGCAAAGAGGAAACAATAGCAGTATATGCAAGCTAACTGTCAGTTTAAGGATTTGGGTTTTTTAGCATCCTACTTCAGGTTTCCAGCTAGTCTCCCCAGAATTTTTCTGCCCATCCCTTGCTATTAAAAAGGCTCTGTTAGCTTTAGTGGGGACGGAGGCAAGAGGACATTAGCATTTCTTAAAACCCAGTAAGTGTTGAATGTGTCCCTGTGGGCTAGTATATATGGGAATACTTAGAGCTGCATTTGTGTGGGAGGAGACTTTTGCCATCACAGAACTTCAGAGTGTGGGCCACTGCAGTTCTCATGCCAGTATGTAACATTGGGAAGATTGTTTCCCCTTGTCTAATTGTTAATACGAAGTACAGATTTCAGTCATTGTGGAGTTGATTCAGCTAATTGTGCTACTCAGGTGTATTGGCTGTTATGCTCTATATCTTGTGTAGAGCAATGTTCATTTTAAATTCTTGTATTTGTAGTTATTAATTATTAGACTCCATATTTATCATTTGGCTATATGATGACTGTCGTGAAGGCCACGTTGTTTTCTGTAGCTGTGTTCAAAATCTTAATCATTATTACTGTTGATGTGCTGAGTTAGTTAATGGGTAGTGCAGAGATCTTTTAAATATCTCCTTCTTCCATAATTGTTCTTCATTTACAGTCAGGTGCATGAGAGATGTTTACCAGCATCAATTGTTCCTATGCTCACAGTAGCTACAAAAAAGCCCAAACACCCCTTATATTAGCTAATGCCATTTAACTATTTTGTTCTAAAAAGTCTGGCTGTTGTATTGTTGGTAAAGATGCAGGTGTTATGTGTTACATAGTATGAAAGCCCCTACATAAGGGCAATGAGAATGATGGCTTTCAGACTATGACTTTAAAGTTGCAATGGTGGGTTCTCTTTGTCTGGGAAATGTGTGGGTAAGCTCGAGCTATTTTTAGCATTACTATCTCTTCTGCTTGCTCAATTTGGGATGGCAGCAGCAGATTTCGTTCTTCGACCCCTAACTTAACCACTCTTGTACTGAAAGCCTTAAATTACTTCGGTTTCAGTTGAACTTGGAGAATTTAAGTGAAACAAAATGCAGGATTGGATCCTGCATTTTATTAGAAGTTTTTTCCTTATTTTGAACTTCTTTATATTCACATTTTTTGTGTTCGCTTTTCAGTCATGTCTTGACATTGTATGTCAAATGTGTTTGGTTTTTTTTTAATAAACCAGTGCTATTTAGTGTTTAATTCTCCAAAACAAATACGAATTCTGAAAACCGTTTATTCCTGTCCTTCTATATTGATCCTACACATTTGTATATATGGGGGATATATGTATGTGTGCACATATATGTGATAACCTATGTATAAGGTTAGGTTCTTTATATGCATATGATCACTGAGGCCTTGCTGAGGTTAGTCTGGTATGGATAGGCAGTGGTGACAAAGTCACATTTTATACCATCAGAAGAGTAATTTCATTCAGGAACTTCCCCAGCAGAAGGACCTTTTGGCTGGTATTGTTGGCATTTATGGTATACGTTTTTGTCCATGTTTTCAAACGGTAGAGCTATGCCAGTAGAACATTCCTCGTTAGGCCAGACCTGAAAGAATCTAATTTTGAATGTATTTTTGTCTGGTTTTGGTGTCTGAGCTCCACACAGTTCCCCCAGGGAATCCTCACTTGTTTCTTTGACCTAGCTAGTAAGGGTTGTCATAAACTGGGCACAGGTTTTCTGCCTTTTATTTTTGCTGTGCTTGTACTGGGCTTAAAATGAGAAATCCCAGAAAGAGGATTCTGGCTGGGAATTTTCTCCTGGGGTAGCCTGGCCAGCTTGACTACAGCCCGTGTGAGGCCAGCATTCAGGAGGTCCTTCTGAGAAGTCATATGGTGCCAGGAGCAAGTGTTAGGATTGTCTGTGTAGCTGTGTGGTAAAGATGGAGGATATACAAACAGTTCAGCAGAAAAAATTCAAGAGAGATGACAGAAGACAAGTTTTTCCTATCATCTTTCCATCTCTTCTTCCTTCAAGGCCTTTCTACATTGGGAAATTACTCCTTTTTCTCCTTCTTTTAGTCTTCTGACTTTCTCTTCTAGCCTTTCCCTTTTATTTCTCCTCTTTGTCCAGAATTGTTAATATTTATAGAGCTGAGAGGGAGTTATCTACCTTGTATTATGCTGTCACTTTGTATTCATGTAAAATCATTGTATATATTCACCTCACTTTCTCTTTTCAAATTTCAGCATTTCCTAGCACAGTTTACAACACTTGGCTTTCTATCTTAAAGTGTAAGCAGAAGAGAATATGCTGAGGTCAGAAGTTCTGCTTTAGTTAATCACAACACTCTGGCTGGACTTTCTGCCTAGTGAATCCATAAAGTGAAAAAATTTCTACAGTTTAATACTATTTATTTAATTTTAAGGGGAGAAAATATCTGATAAGCCAGGAGGTTTTGCCTTTCTTGCTTCAATCTTCCTAGTGTGGAATGCAAAATTAATTCCATTAGTTCTCTGAAAGGCTCGGTGGGGAAACATTTCCTTTCATTTTTTGGCACAAGAGTCTCTGATAATGCAGTTTCTCCCTAGAATATGAAAAATCCAGAATATTAGCTCTTAAAATATAGTACTTCATTGCAGGAGATACTGGTTTTAGGAGAACTTTAGGAATGTGCATGGATTGTTTGACTGAAGGATGGCAAAGTGGGAGAAAATGTTTTTCTGCCATACTAACTGATGTGCATGTGATGAGAAACTTAATCATTGTGCATTAGCAAAATAGAGGGAAAAACATTTAATGGCTTTCCATTCATAGTGTTGTATTAGGGGGAAAAAAAAAAAGAAAAGATATTTTTCATTTGTCACATGAGTTTGACCATCTTTTTCATGGTCATACAGTGAGACGGGCCAGCAGGTTGGACCAGAATAACAGGGTGCTTAAATCTTAGTGTAAAGGCTGAAAAAGATGTTTAGGCTTATGTTTCCTTCAAGCCATGTCTGTTTAGCTTATACCTGAGCCCAGAGCACTGGTCTCCTGAATTTCTGGATCTTCTCTTGAATTCATGTTGAATTAATCTTGATTTCTCAAGGAATTCACTCATTTCTTAGGTAGGCAACAGTTGCTATTGGGCTTGAGAAAGACTGCTGTCTCTCTACTAGAGCCAAACTGCATGTCTGAATCAGTATTCTTTCTTTTGCTGCTCTACTGTAAATTTGAGTAGCATATCCTAAAGTTCTGGTAAGTGGAGAAGGAACACTTACATAGCTAGGTATTAGTCTTAGCTGAGAACTGCAGTATGAGCACTAGCAAAATCATCTCTTAATTACCAGAATTCTTGCATGGCAGGAGGGATCGTGTGCTCAGCTTTGCAGCCTCTTTCTTCTCTGACCCTGCAGTCCCTGGAGATTGCAAAGGCTCGAGGTAGGACAAGCTTGCATCCAATCCTGGGTGTGAGAAATAGGTGCGTGGGCTGTCAGTAAGCCGGTACACAACCCAAAACTTAGGCTGTGCCTAAACCTACACTCTATGTATAGTCAAAGCTCTGTTAGGTAGCTTTGCCAATATACTTTTTTTTTTAACGCTGTTCAGCAAAGGACCCTTGCATGACTGAAATCTGAATGCATTTCAAACCTAGTTGTTTTCTTTCTTAAACACCTTTATTTAATTTTGTGCTTTATTTAAT
The DNA here is from genome assembly GCF_000737465.1 of Haliaeetus leucocephalus. Taxonomy (NCBI): domain Eukaryota; kingdom Metazoa; phylum Chordata; class Aves; order Accipitriformes; family Accipitridae; genus Haliaeetus; species Haliaeetus leucocephalus. The sequence continues at coordinate 7,988,440 of NW_010972962.1, read as the reverse complement.
TTGCTGGTCCAGTTAGATACTCTCTATTTCCATCTTCCTGGTGTTCCTTCCAGTTCTCCAGGATGTTTGCCTGAGTTTATGTGCAAACTCCTTAACTTTAATAGTGCCAGGCAATTGATCTCATTATGGCACTTACCCCAAATGTTTCAAGATTTCCTTTGGAAGCCCATTTCAACATCTGATGGTGCTCCGGTCCACTTACTCTCTAGGCCATGAGAATATCCCGTCAGATATACAGTCAGTTTATACTAGTACCCTGTACTAATATGTCTTGCCTTAAGGATAAGTCAGCATGAACAAGGGAAAAATCTAAGTTGTGAACTGTGTGGCTATGTTAGATAATAAACTGGGGGCAGAGGGTGGTGAGAGGAGGGCAGGCCTCTGAATATTCTTTAAGGGATAGTTGGAGTCACTGAATCTGCAGTTATTCTTGTAGGCAATGACTCTGTTGGGTCAGTGACTTGCTCCCTCCCAACATCAATTGTTCATGTTGCTGGATATTTTCACAAGGGCATCTTGCAGTACATGAAGACAAAACAAAAGGTGCTTCTTTGCCTTGTCTTTTCTATTAGTTTTCAGATACTTTGACTACTTTCAGAGACTTTTCACCACTTCTCATTTAAGGAGCTCTACTTGGCAACTCTTCCACTACCTGTTTGAAAGACGTATGCATATAGTGCTATCCCCTCTATGATCAGGTGTACTACTGTTATTCCTTTTCTGTAGAAACTCTTAAACAGATTTCTAGTCTTTGTGAGAAGGATAGTTTTAGAAAGCGCTTGGAGGAAACCATGGAACTTGGTCAGATTTTCTCAGTATATTACACTGCTATTAACACTGTGAATGCCTCTCTCTGTCACCAGTGCTTTTTTGTGGCCAGTCAGGTTGATCTAGGAATGCCCTAGTCCTCTTCACTGTCTCTTCCTGGTATATTTGATAGGCTGTGACAGTCTGACAAATTCAATGTCTCAAACATCTGCTAAAGAACTTTGCTGGAGAAAACGGCCTCTGTAAAAATGCTGGAGTTTTGTGAACAGGACAATGTGGCCAGAGGAGAGGGCCCCACGGAGGGTGGGAACGCACTTCTCCAAAGCCCCAATTCCTTATCTTAAGTGACCAGGAGAAGGAACACAATTTATGCCTTCCTGGAGGAAGAAGGCCCCACGGAAGTTGGGACTGTGCTTCTATCTTAAGCGGTCATGCCAGCAGGAAAAGAGAGGCAATTCCACAATGAACCCCCGCCCAAAGCTCACTGACCGATTCCAGTGAACCCCAGGTGTGGGAACTACGCATGTTGAGATCAACTAACACACTATAAAAGAAGAGAGAACAAGTCCTCAGTGCACGCCCTCCGGAACTGGATCTCTATGCTGTCTGCACCAATGCTGGACCCAGGACTGG
>NW_010972962.1:7985224-7987029 GCF_000737465.1 Haliaeetus leucocephalus | reverse complement strand
CGCGCTCTCTCCCCACCTCCCCCTCCCCCCAGTCCCTACACCTCATCCTTTTAAACATAAACTGTTGACCAAGTTGGAGACTAGGAGTGGATCTAGCCACCCCTGAGCTCCTCTTTGAGAAGGAGTCCAGAAAGCAAGGAGGTCTGCTCTGAACTTCTGACTCAACGGGAGGGCTCTCCTTCTGACACAGTTTCATGTTCCTTTTTCCATTTCATTTTTCTATACTTCCCTCCTTTTCTCAAACAGTGGCTTAATGACATGTTGCAAGGTTCATATTAACAAGTTCATGTGTACTTGGACAGAGTTAGCTAGGTTGAATAAATGTTGATTGTTGTTTGAACTCCCCTGGTGTCGTTTCACCTTAATTCTGACAAAGGAAATCCATGAACCAGAGTCGCTCCAACTTTGGGACGCGACATAGGCATCAGTTTTTCCTCTAAGAAGCACAACTTTCTCTGTTATCACTAATGGTTGCCTGAGGAAGCAACAGGATTGAGCAAACAAAAGACTTCTCAGGTGGATGATGTTGTATTGGAGGGAAAATACATGCTGCGGCATACCTTGAGATAGCCAGTTAATGGACACTAATGCCTAAATGTGTTCATGTATTGACATGTATATGTAATATACTTGCTTTGCACAAAACAAAGACCTTGCTAGTGGTAAGGGTGGTATAATGAATTCCAGCATCTCACTGACTTTTCACATCATCATTAGTTTAAACCAAAAATACAAAGTTGGGTATCCCATGTTGGACATATGAAAGCAGAATGTCTTTTCTTAGGAAGTCTGGGAGTGCAATAATAATGTTGGTATTGATAATTCTTTAATATGAATCAGCAAACTGAGAGTGTAGTTATGACTGGTTTTTGCTTCAGTTAATTAAAATATAATCATACCTTACTTGAGCAACGTTTTATTAAAATTCGGAAAAATCCTATTATTAGAGAAACTGGCAGAAAATTAAAGGGTTCTGGCCCTGGTGCATAATGGTACTGGCACAATACACTCCTTCCTCACAAGAGCTCTAGAACAGTAAGAAGTGGCTTGGCTTGAAGGCAACAGCTTGTTAGCTTTCTAGAAACAAATTTACAAGGTTTTGGTTTTGGTTGGTTTGGGTGGTTGGTTTTTTGGGTTTGTTTGTGTGGGGTTTTTTTAAGAGAAAAGATAAAATCTAGCACAGTCTTCCTGAACTGAGAATACATTTAAATTCAGTGTGGTATGCCCATTGAATTCAAGTTGTTGAGCCATGATAATTCATTTTTCTGTAGAGAAAGTTGGTCATTGCTTATGCATATGCAAGCAGAACAGACTTTTCAATTAACTGATGACAGAAGGTCAGTTAGAAATAATCATTCTACTGATAATGCAGTTTCATATTTGATTAAATTCTGGACTGTGAATTCTGTTATATTTTATAATTGTACTTTTCTCCAATGGGTTTAGTTTAACTTTGGGACCCTGCAGGTTCTTTCCTTCACCAGATATTGTTGGGGCAAAGAAATGTCTTTGTGCTCAGGGTAATTTTCAGAGGATCTATTCATTTCCCCAAATGGATGAGGGTGCAAGCTATATTTTCTTTTCTTTTTACTGGTCTAAGTTTCTGCCTGTATTTGTTTCAAAACCTATCTTTGTTTTACTCATTCTTGACATGCTTCTATGTCTGCGTTTCCTTGCTGTCTTCCGTCTCAGATCCTCAGGCATATCTACTCTTATTTTAAAGATAACTACAGAAATATAGTTCAAATTTAGTCAACATCTTGTGTCTTCTATTTGCAGTATTGGTGTTCGTAACAGTATCAGGT
>NW_010972962.1:7978899-7984982 GCF_000737465.1 Haliaeetus leucocephalus | reverse complement strand
AGGAAGACAGTTAACTACATCCCAGCTGAAACCAGGACAGTATCCACCCCTTATTCTATACCATTGACGTCATGCTCAGTTCCCATACCTTTAGTTACATTCTGATCAATCATCACCACCTTTCCATCCCTTTGAGACATATGAACAATGATATATATATATATATATAAGTATACACACACAGAGATATCAGTTCTTTAGTTCTTTATGTTCATAAAATGTTTGTTGAGTTCATTTAGTTTCTGACTCTGGGCTCCATCTGTCATACCAGTCTGAGCAGGAGGGATGGTGCAAAGTCCTCTCAGTCGGTAGAGCAGAATTGGGCTTCAGTGCAGTGTGACGAGCAGATGACATTTGACGCAGCAGGAGGATGGTGTGCACCGTTGGATTGTTGCATGCTGGAGTCAGTTCTGGATCCACCTCTACTGCGCTTTGCTCAGTTTTATCACAGTTCTTTCTTGCTTGATCCAAGTGATTCTTACTATAGTACTATGGATATAGCATATAACAATTATAGTAATGATAACATACAGTAGCAGGGCTATATAGCAACTAATATCATACAGTTTAATTCTGGCTATTTTCACTTAAAATCAAATCTCCTTGAGGCGCACATCGGACTTCTCCATCTTTTCGCATCACCCACCAAGTGCACCCAGGCCCTTGAGCAAAAGCAATCCCACAAATGCGTTTACCTTTGCCTGAGGCAGGAGTAGCCCAGACTGTTTGCCCTAACATATTTTTCATGTGCACTGCAGGGACTTTCTCCCCTTCTACAGTATGTAAAAATTCTGATTGGGCAGAGCTACTCCGATTGGCAGATCCTCTGGTGTTGACTAACCAGGTGGCTTTTGCTAAATGTGCATCCCAATGTTTGAAAGTTCCGCCCCCCATTGCTCTCAATGTAGTCTTTAACAGTCCATTGTATCGCTCAATTTTCCCAGAGGCTGGTGCATGATAGGGGATATGATACACCCACTCAATGCCGTGCTCTTTGGCCCAGGTGTCTATGAGGTTGTTTCGGAAATGAGTCCCATTGTCTGACTCAATTCTTTCTGGGGTGCCATGTCGCCACAAGACCTGCTTCTCAAGGCCCAGGATAGTGTTCCGGGCAGTGGCATGGGGTACAGAATATGTTTCCAGCCATCCGGTGGTTGCTTCCACCATTGTAAGCACATAGCGCTTGCCTTGGCGAGTTTGTGGGAGTGTGATATAGTCAATCTGCCAGGCTTTCCCAAATTTATATTTCAGCCATTGCCCTCCATACCACAGGGGCTTTAACCGCTTGGCTTGCTTGATTGCAGCACATGTTTCACATTCATGGATAACCTGTGTGATAGTGTCCATGGTCAGGTCCACCCCTCGATATTGAGCCCATCTATATGTTGCATCTCTTCCCTGATGGCCTGAAGTATTATGGGCCCACTGAGCCATAAATAGCTCACCCTTATATTGCCAGTCCAGGTCCACCTGAGACACTTCAATTTTGGCAGCCTGATCCACCTGTTCGTTGTTTCGATGTTCTTCAGTGGCCCGACCCTTGGGTACGTGAGCATCTACATGACGTACTTTTACAACCAGATTCTCTAGCTGGGACGCAATATCTTGCCACAGTGTGGCAGCCCAAATGGGTTTCCCTCTGCGCTGCCAGTTGCTCTGCTTCCATTGCTGTAACCACCCCACAGGGCATTTGCCACCATCCGTGAGTCAGTATAGAGATAGAGCATTGGTCACTTTTCTCTTTCAGCAATGTCTAACGCTAGCTGGATGGCTTTCACCTCTGCAAACTGATTCGATTCACCTTCTCCCTCGGCAGTTTCTGCAACTTGTCATGTAGGACTCCATACAGCAGCTTTCCACCTTCGATGCTTTCCCACAATGCGACAGGACCCATCAGTGAACAGGGCATATTGCCTCTCATTTTCTGGCAGTTTATTATACAGCGGGGCTTCTTCAGCACGTGCCACCTCCTCCTCTGGCGACATTCCAAAATCTTTGCCTTCTGGCCAGTCCGTGATCACTTCTAAAATTCCTGGGCGACTGGGGTTTCCTATGCGAGCCCATTGTGTGATCAGTGCGGCCCACTTACTCCACGTGGCATCAGTCGCGTGATGTGCAGAGGAGACCCTCCCTTTGAACATCCAGCCCAGCACTGGTAGTCGGCGTGCTAAGAGGAGCTGTGTCTCAGTACCAACCACTTCTGAGGCAGCTCGAACTCCTTCATACGCTGCCAATATCTCTTTTTCAGTTGGAGTATAGCGAGCCTCGGATCCTCGATATCCTCGACTCCAAAACCCCAGGGGTCGGCCTCGGGTCTCCCCAGGTGCTTTCTGCCAGAGGCTCCAGGTAGGGCCATTCTCCCCAGCTGCAGTACAGATCACATTTTTAACATCTTGTCCTGTCTGGACTGGTCCAAGGGCTACGGCATGAACAATCTCCCGTTTAATTTGTTCAAAGGCTTGTTGTTGTTCAGGGCCCCATTTAAAATCATTCTTCTTCCGGGTCACTTGATAGAGAGGGCTTACAATCAAACTGCAATTTGGAATATGCATTCTCCAAAACCCCACGACACCTAAGAAGGCCTGTGTGTCCTTTTTATTAGTCGGTGAGGACATAGCTGCTATTTTATTAATCACATCCATTGGGATCTGACAACGTCCATCTTGCCATTTTATTCCCAAAAACTGGATCTCCTGTGCAGGTCCCTTGACCTTACTTTCTTTTATGGCAAAACCGGCTTTCAGAAGGATTTGGATTATTTTCTTCCCTTTCTCAAAGACTTCTTCTGCCGTGTTGCCCCATACGATGATGTCATCAATGTATTGCAGGTGTTCTGGAGCTTCACCTTTTTCCAGTGCAGTCTGGATTAGTCCATGGCAAATGGTGGGGCTATGTTTCCACCCCTGGGGCAATCAATTCCAAGTGTACTGGACACCCCTCCAAGTGAAGGCAAACTGTGGACGACACTCTGCTGCCAGAGGGATTGAGAAAAACGCATTAGCAATGTCAATTCTGGCATACCACTTGGCTGCCTTTGACTCTAGTTCGTATTGAAGTTCTAGCATATCTGGAACGGCAGCACTCAGCGGTGGCGTAACTTCATTCAGGCCACGATAGTCAACTGTTAGTCTCCACTCTCTGTTAGACTTTCGCACTGGCCATATGGGACTATTAAAGGGTGAGCGAGTTTTGCTGATCACTCCTTGGCTCTCCAGTTGGCGAATCAACTTGTGGATGGGAATCAGAGAGTCTCGGTTGGTGCGATATTGCCGCCGGTGCACCATCGTGGTAGCAATTGGCACTTGTTGTTCTTCAACCTTGAGCAACCCCACAATCGAAGGGTCTTGAGAGAGACCAGGCAGGGTAGACAGCTGTTCAGTGCCCTCCGTCTCCAAGGCAGCTATACCAAAAGCCCGTCGATACCCCTTCGGGTCCTTAAAATACCCCCTCCTGAGATAGTCTATGCCAAGGATACACGGAGCCTCTGGACCAGTCACAATGGGGTGTTTCTGCCATTCATTTCCAGTTAGGCTTACTTCAGCTTCCAATACAGTTAACTCTTGGGATCCCCCTGTCACACCAGAAATACAAATGGGTTCTGCCCCTTTATAACTTGATGGCATTAGAGTGCACTGTGCGCCGGTGTCTACTAGAGCCTTATACTCCTGTGGGTCTGACGTGCCAGGCCATCGAATCCACACAGTCCAATAGACCCGGTTATCCCTTTCCTCCACCTGGCTGGAGGCAGGGCCCCTCTAATTCTGGTTAGAGTATTCAGTATTCACTTCTCGTAAAATTGGCTCAGAAGTCCCTTCAAGAGGATCGGAAATAAAATCAGCCCTTCTACTCTGTTTGGAAACTGGAGCGGCATTTTTCCTGGTAGAATCCCCTTTTGTGGTGGTTTTTCCTCGCAGTTCACGTACCCGTGCATTTAGGACCGAGGTAGGTTTTCCGTCCCGTTTCCTCATGTCCTCTCCCTGATCACATAGGTAAAACCACAGGGCACCTCGCGGTGTGTACCTTCTCTCTCTTGGGCAGAGGAGTGCTCACTCCTAATAGCTGAGACATTGGTCCTTACACGTGTGGAGTAGGACATATCCTCTTTGAATTGCTGGAAATCCTCGGACAGCTTCTCCACAGCCGCAATGCAGGCTTGTAGGGAGGAGGAGAGATTTTTCTTCATATTGACAGAGTTGGCGAGCCACTTCCTCCACTGTCGGTGCCTCTTCATCCTTCCAGGCCATTATTGCCAATGCGTTGGCATAGGATGATGGTGCGCTCCGTACAAACTTCCGCCACATGGGTCGTGTGCATTGGACTTCGTCTGGATCTTTGGGTAATTGTGGGTTGTCCAGGTCATGATGAATTGTCTCTAGCACAGCTAATTCCCTCAGATATTGAATACCTTTTTCCATGGTGGTCCACTTGCTTGATTGACATATAACATCTTCCTTAAAGGGGTACCTTTCCTTCACACTTGACAGGAGTCGCCTCCAGAGGCTGATGGCTTGTGTCCCTCTTCCAATTGCCTTGTCAATGCCACCTTCCCTGGCAAGCGATCCCAGCTGCTTGGCTTCCCTACCTTCTAATTCCAAGCTATTAGCCCCATTGTCCCAGCATCGGAGGAGCCAGGTGATAATATGCTCACCTATACGGCGGCCAAAGTCTTTTCGCAGATCCCGCAGCTCACTCAAGGATAGGGACCGGGTTATTACCTCTGGTTCTGCCTCTTCCTCCGGTTCCCGTGATGACCCTGGTTCACCTTCATCCTTTGCTAAGCGAACTGATTTTTTTGTATATTTCTTTTTCTGTACGGGGGCAACTGATGCTGGTGCAGGTTGGTCCGCTGGTTCAGTTGCAGTATCGCTCACTGGGTTTTGGATAACCGCAGTGTCTGTCACCGAGGTTTGGGTAGCAGCAGTGCTCGTCACTGGGGCTGGAGGGGCTGCAGTGCCTGTTGTTGAGGTTTGGGTAGCCCGAGTTCTCGTCGCCGGGGCTGGAGGGGTCACGGTGCCTGTCGCCCAGGTCTGGGTGCCTGCAATGCTCCTTGCTGGCCCTGGAGAGGCCCCAGCGCCCATTGCCGGGGTTTGGGTGACCGCAGTGCTCATCGTTTTGTTGTTAGGTCCAGAGACCTTCTCTTCCCCTTGAGGGTACTGAGTGGTGTCAAACAGGGCTCGATAGGCATGGGCCAGGCCCCAGCACGTTGCAGTGATTTGTATCTCTCTGGAGCTGCCGGGGTGACAGCATACCTTTTCCAAATATTTTACTAGTTCTTCTGGATCCTGCACTTGTTCAGGGGTGAATTTCCAAAACATTGGAGGTGCCCACTTTTCTAGGTACTTGCCCATACTACCCCACACACCCTGCCACTCATAATTATCCAGCCTCAGGGCAGATCTCTGGGTGATCTTCTTAAATAGCTGTTTAACCTTAAACGAGAGCTGAACCACATTCAGAAGTATGCTAATTCCTAGCAGTAGGGCTAGGACCGTGCTAGTCCCAACATCCCAGGAGTATTCAAGTTTTTCAAAATTCTCAAACTCCATTGTAACAGGACTGAAGGAGAAAGGAGACGGGAAGAAAGATACCGCACACACAGACTGGTTTTCCATGGAGGAAAGGTAAATGGTATAATTATTAATAGTTTCCCACAGATGGCTCCCGCAGTATAAAGGTGACAATGCTAAGTGCAAATACCGGATTAATCCCACAGCTGATGACTTTATCATACCATAAACCAGAGTTATACCATACATCAAAGCGAAAACCTTAATCCACCTCCCACGGATGATAAGCAGCAGAAGAGGAACTACATACAGCAAGCGAGGTGATACATAACAGAACTTTAAAAACCAGAGCAACAACTCTAAGAACACATAAATCAACATAATGACCAGCGACTATTAGACCAATATAATGAATGCTTAGGACAAATTTGTTTTAACAAGCTCTGGTCAGGTTTGTCGTTATCTCAACCCTTCGTGCCCCATGTTGGGCGCCAAAAGGACTGTCGTGGTTTAACCCCAGCCAGCAGCTAAGCACCACACAGCTGCTCACTCACTCCCCCCCCATCCAGTGGGATG
>NW_010972962.1:7913383-7978392 GCF_000737465.1 Haliaeetus leucocephalus | reverse complement strand
CAGGTGAATTTTGCCATATACCTGTGTGCATGGAGATGCAGTTTTTACTTCCGTAAAGGAACCAAATGAGTGGTCTGTTCTTATAATGCTTTTTTGAGGAGAGATAACTGATTTGCATTAACTTGTTTGGTACAGTAGAGAAATAACTTTGATTTCCAATGTCTTATGATTTACACAATAGTATTTTGTAAATGTTTTCTTTAGGGACTGTATTTTCAAGGCCTTTTAAACTCTCTTGTAGTACAAATGTGAAAATAAAAATGGAAATACTGCTTGGCCAGTGAGATCTACCATGTGAAATATTGATTTTAATTTATGGGATTTGGGGAGAGAAAGAAATGGTTAGAAGAAAACAGTTCTTTCTGTATGTGCCACCCAGCAATAAATGCTCAAGAGGTGTTAGTGGATGATGTCCAAAACATCAGCTGTGAAGTTCCTGCCTTTTTGCTGTAGCTAAAATTACTTGTTTTGACAGGAAAGGAAAAAACCCAAGAACTGTTAAGAGTGAAAGACTTGCTATTTAAAAAGGGACTCTTGAGGTAAAGCATTGACATTGAGACAGTGGTCTGTTCTCTGGTCCACTGAGGATCTGAGGAGTTGGGGCCTGTTCACACTACCATCGGTGCATACTGAGTAAGTCTTTAGGCAAAAGGTGCATGTGCGTATGTCTTGTGTTGAAATTAATCTTGTCTTCATGCTTTTTTCCTTTTACTTGCCATGTGTAGTTAAATATGTATGCCTCTGGTAACAGACTCCCAAGGGGACAAGTGCTGTGTACTCATGTGGATTAACTAATAATTAGTGCACTGGATTCCCTATTGTGGGATTTGTACATGCTGAGAAAATAAAGAAATTCCTTCTCAAAGCAGGTAACGGTACCATCTGCTTTTTGAGAGGCGTTGTGGGAGGTCTGAAAAGGAACAAACCAAAACTTGCACTGATCCCTTAGTAAAGTAGGACAAGAAATATTTATGCATGCCAAGTCTTTAGGAGATTAATTTAGATAGTATTGTACTCTCTCTCTTTTGATAGTAGGCAGTTGTAGCTTTTAATGGTCTGGTTATCTTTTGTAAGAGAGCTCTGTCAGAGAAACAGGCAGACTTTTTCAGGAAGCGTGCACAACTTAAAAATTCTCTTCTGGGCTCAGCTTCACAGTTTCTGCTTCTCCAGAACACCCTTAAAGTACAAAGATCAGCTATCCCTTAACTGCTCCTACAGCAGGGCATAGGGGTAATTTGTGTAGTAATCTTTGGAAGTTGAGTTTGCTCCATTTTCAGGGGAATGGTACTTGAGAGGCAGTGGTGCATTTATTCTATGTGAACACAGAAGAGTGTTCTACATATATCAGATTTGCTGGGGTTTATTTTAGAGTCACCTTGGGTATGGGATTGTTAATCAAGAATCAGCACTGTGTGGCCAGTGGAAGAAAAGAGGGAAAATAATTTTATACAAAATGTAAGGTGCTTTTCTGAAAGCAGAATTAATTTCTTAGTATGTTGTTTACTGCTCTGTATTTTCACGCTAATTCAAGGCCTTCAGGTATTTGAGATTTCAGCTGAGCATTTATAAGCTATTGTAATTTCTGCATCCAGTTTTCACAGCCTCTCACTAAAAATAAAAAATAAAATAAATACCAACTATCCCAACCTTTGCTTTATGCAACCTTTTTTATCTGTTGTACACAATAGCTAGTAGAGCACGTAAGGTCTTTAAGTTCTTTGGTTTTATTTGCCATGACAAAGGGCTCCTGATCCTGATTTGAACTGCTTTTATGAAATGTTAAGTTTTGATGTTTGCTTTTGCCCAAAAATGATCATTTCAAGCAGATCACTCCAGAAAGTTGTTCCAGTGGTGCTTTGGGGGAGAGGGATATGAAGAACTTGTGAAAATAAGATGACAAGTAGATGGCATGTAGGTTTACAGTGATTGATTTGAAACTGCAGCCTGTAGGATGTTTAAGTGCTGGCTGCTAAGAAACTGAAGCCTTTGAAGTTGTTATAACACTCCAGCCCTGCAAATACTGTGAAAAATATCTGTTGATAGAAAGATGTGAGCATATGGCAGATAATTATCCTGTGCCTTTTCCTGTGAGCAATTTCCCTATGGTGGCTCATGAAGACTATAGCAAAGCAGGGACTGAAACCAGATATCCCAGTTTCTAGGCAAATGCTGTAACCACTGGACCCATATCTCCTCTGTATTTATATGGAGCATAAGTGTTAATATCACAGAGTGATCTTTCTCATTTCAGGTAAAAAACTTACATTGGTACTGATTTTAAGCCATTGTAGGATGCAAGTTTTGTGCATGTGGTGTGCAGAGATATAAACAAAATGCAAATCTGTACTTGCATTATTCTTTATGATAATTCTGGATGAAAGATGCTATAGAAATGCATTACCACTCTTATGGGCTTGGGAGGTTTTGTTTACTGACATTTTCTTGGGAAAGTTAATTTCTTGCTTAGAAATATAAAAGTACACTAACTTAAAATAAGATCTTGCTGTTGTTTCCTGTAGTATAGCCAGGAAAAACAGTTACAATCTGTCTTCTTTAAAATCACATTCCTGGAAGATATTCTGGCAACCTGGATATTTAAACACATTTCAAAGAAAAACAACTTCAGATCAATTAGAAATTGTTATTGTATTTTCTTTCTGATAGCATAGAATTATAGTTTGCTGCAGACATTACCTGGAGTTACAAAATAAGCAGTAACCTGTGAAGGAGGCTATGAATTAGCTACTTATGGAACACGAGGTGCATTGTGTTCTAGAAAAAGGGAGAATAGGTAATCACAGACACTGAGTAGTTTGCATAGGTTTGGGTTTGTTTTTTGTTTTTTTTTTTTTTTTAATTAGCTTTTTGGAAGGATAAAGGAAAGACTGCAAAGCACAAAATGTTCCAGAACAAAATTTAGATATGGTTTCTTTGCCAGCAGTTGAATAGTATGGCTACTTCGGAAAGCTAAATTCTGCATATCTTTGCTAGTAGGGCTGAGAAGTTACTTTGTGGGGGTTTTTCACTTGCCTCACCTCTAAGAAGATTTCATTAAAACTGATACTGTGGCTGCAAATTTTCTTTGTCTCTTTTTGAAATCCAGTTGGTGTCATTGCTATTCATTTAAATGAATTACTGTTGAAATGGCTTAAATTGTACTCTGTGGGTGGCCTTATAATATCTTTTCTCTGCCTCTTTATACACACTTTAAGTGAATTCATTTTCTCAAAACTTTGGTCATGTTTGATGGTCCAAAAACCTTTCCCGATCATAATGCTCATTTACTATGCAGCCAACTCCTGTCAGGAGATAGGATCAAGAGCCAGGGAATTCAAAGATTGACTTTGCACCCGACCAAAATCTGTGGGGTTATACTTCTTAGTGAAAGTTATGCTTTTCAGTGAGCTTGTTTAAATTAATCTCTGGCAGATCTTCAGAACAGATCTCCTGAATCACTTTGGATTTCTCCAACGTACGCATAGTTTAATGGATACCTGTGGTCTCCTAGTCTCTGTATAATAACTGAATATTATTTTTCTATTTATATTGCCATACAGCATAAGGTGGAGGGAAAAGTTAGTGGATGTTCATGCTATTGCTTAATTACTCTGTCTAGATAACCATTTTCTCAAAGACCTTTTCCTGAAACTTAGACCAATAATGAAAAAAGTTAGCAATTGCCAGGGAAGCTTCTGCCACAAAAGAATATTCAACTCCCTTACGTTGAATTGCTTACTTACTGATGGGTAGTTATTGGCCATCTTCTGTATGACAGTAGCTACAACTGTGTGGACAAGGATGCTTCTGGAGTCTGGTCTTTATTATACGGAAGTTCTCGTTCCATTACTTTTCCTGTAGACCGTTTTGAATTCTTTCCCTAATTGGAAAAATGGGGACTAGCCAGTCATCACAGATGACATTACCAGGCTTTTGTGTCCACAAGAAAACGTGTAGTCATCTTCTGATATTACTAAACCTGCTACTAAAATAAAATCCTTAAGATGAAGTAACAATTTACCTTTTTAGAAAATTAAAGTTACACAACTTGCGGTATGGCAAAGCCAATTAAAATGTTGAAAGTAAGATCTGAAGTGTGGAGTTACTCCTAATTTTAGTGGAGATTCTGGAGAGACATGTGAGCAGTGTCTAGACAGAAGAGAATTGTTTAATTGAGCCTCCATGTGCTCAGAAATGACAGGTAAGTTCTTCCATGATATGCTGAAAAAATGATAACATTAAAAATGGTTGTAACCACTCTGAGATGTGCATGTAAGCCTTCATACGAGATGAGCATGAATGCAGAACTAGTTGCAGATGTGCAGTTTGAGTTGATTTATACTTGTATATTGTACAGTGGGCCACTTTCAGTCTAGCTGGCTAACTTTTGAGTAATTTAGAGAGTTTGCACTGCAGAGTTCACTTAAAGATATCTATTGGCAAACAAGACAAGGAATTGGATCCAAGTCTGGATTTTTTTTTATTTTAAATGCATTAGTGATTCTTCTGTAAAATTTGGTTAACTCTCTGGAAAGTCTGCAGAAATCTCATTTCAAATTAGAAAACATTTATTGAGTGAAATATGTAACTTAGTCTGTCAGTACCCCATGAGTGTGCTCATTTTTTTTATATATATATAAAAAATTATTTTAAATTGCAATTTTATAGCAATTTCAGATAAAAACTCTTTTCAGCATACATGGTATTTTGGTAAAATTTTGTGAATGTATAAATTTTGTTGGGGCAAAATTGAAGGTTGTAGTGAACAGAGCAGAAGGAGATTTTGATAGAAGCCACAGAAAACTAAGTCTTTTGCTGTATACATATTTGCTGGTTATTTCTTTAATTGGGTTTTTCATACCTGCCAGGCTTCAACAGTCTGGCTGTAGAAAATGAGGTTATGTGTGTATTCATATTTCCAGTTTTTTTCTGAAGCAGTAACAACTAAAACTCAAAATTTTGAAGTTGCATTCAGAGCATAATTTTTATGCAAGATCCGAGATTTGTGGCAAGACTTGGAGCCATGGAATACAGAAACACTGGAAGCTCCCTCTGTTCTAATGTTTTAAATTTTTTAAAATACTCTTTCTTAAAAAGCCGTATTGGCTAGGGTTGGAATATAGCCTTCAGGCAAACAATCAGAAAATGAAGTGCACAGGCTACTACTCCTTCTTTTCACTCCAAAGCCTTTAGTTTAAGATTTTGTAATTAAGACAATTTCCAAAGTCTAATAGTGAATACAATACTGCATTGCTAAATAAAATTTTATTTAGAAGATCCTTTATCTCTAAAGAAGAAAGTCAATTTACTGTTGCAGGGACACTACTCTCATTGACTAAAGTGACAAATCCTTCAGAAGAAAAATGTTCTCAGAAGAATCATTATAATGCTGAAATTGTAGCGATTAAGACATTCTACAAGGGATCAACTTGAGAAACATCAAATTCTGATTTAGTTAGGTTTCAATAATGTATGTCACAGGTAGTTGCTTACTTTGTCCTTGATTTCAAAAATAGAGGGAAGATAAAAGAAGGTACCGTTTGAAACTGGGGGAAGAATGTAGCATGTATTTTGACATACTGTTGAAATTGGATCGCAATAAAATGGTTTAAAAGTATTTTCAGATGAATGAATCTAGTGCTTAGGGCAAATAAGCAACACAAAGTTATGTAAAAAGAAATTTCGTACAGTAATATGTCATTGTATTCAGAAGTGTTTGTGTTAAAATTTATAAATTTAGATCTTCTGATAGGAACAGCACTTCTGCAAAGTTAACAAAATGACTAGAAATGTAATGGCCATTTGCCAAATAACAAGCACTACAATAATATAATGCTAAAGTTAAAAATCAATGTTTATTTAAATCAAGACTTGTGTTACAGAAAATTTGTGTAACCATTGTATGCTTACTCTTTCGTCAGTGAGAATCTGTTGTAATTGATGTATGTACTGGGTGGGTAGTTGAATTTTTCTGCAGGTGATTTGTTTTAATAACCACTTCATACTTTGTTTGAATTTTTAGTTACTGCATGAAGGGTATTTAGTAAGGATACTACAATCAAATTGTTCATTTTAATTCCTGTAGCTTTAAGCCAATACAGCATAAACACTGTTTTGATACAGTGTTCTTGAATTCTTTGAAGAGAGCAATACTCTAGCTCCATGCTGGACAAATGACAATAGATTTCCTCTTGCTCTTTTTTTGTTCTGTAGTGTAATGTTATTTAAAAAACAAAAGGTTCGGTTGCATTTAGGTCAGTTGTTAAAATATTGTTGGTCATTTCCTTTGACAGAACATTTCTATTGTGTTATACCAATGTTATTAGGAAGAAAGGTTATTCCCACTTGTCTGGCTGATATCAATACATACTGGCATATTACATCCTCTGGCTTTCTGGAAATACTTTATTTGAGCAGCAGCTTGGGAACAGGAAATTTTAGGTTATACGCAGTCTGTTTTCAGACTGCATGATACAAAATGTGTTTCCTAGACGATGCTGTCTACCTGACAAATTTTCTCTAATATTTTGTAGAATTGGATAAGCTTAAATGGGTTCAAGTGGGGAATAAATTTTTACCAGCTGTAGGTGGCAGACAAGGTAGAACAAGGCTTTCAGGCACTCTGTGGTATGTATTTGAGGAACTTATATGAACCACATTACTATCTCACCCATTCACCAATTACTCCGGAATGTAGTTTACCTTTTAAGATATGGCAATGATAATATTCGCATTTTATAGGTCTTCTTACTGTCATGGAGTAAAAAAAACCCAGAGCACTTTTACTTCAAGCCACAGTCAAATGTGAAGTCTCTGACACTGTGGTAGCTTCTAAAGGCAAAGGTTCAAGGATCTTAGCTGTGCTGAGCAGCCCTTTCTACCAGGATCATAGTGAGCAGGAGAATAGGAGGACAGTGTAATTGTGTAACTGTTCATTAAACCGTTCATTCATCCATGTAAGACAAAGCAAATTGTGATCAGCAGTTATGTCCTGTTGTGTTTCTTAAGCTGAGCCTGTCACTCTTGGGTCAATCTGTAAATTATGTAAACATAAGGTCTTTTTCAAATCTGTACGCTAGAGTCAAGTGTTCCCTTAAGTGCTCCATCCACACTCTAAGATTATAAGTTTTTCTTTTTTTATTAAAGCAAGAGCAACGTCTGTGTTTCTGAAGAATTAGCACCACCTTCCCAAACTGTTTCCCCCCAACCATTTTCGTGTGACAGGAGTGTATGGTTTTCATCCTGATCACAGGAATGAGTGATGCATAGAAAGTTAATGCAGGACTGCCAGCCATAGTCATTCAAAAATCATGAATCGTGTTGCTGAAAGTCATTACAGTAGTCTATAAACCATGTTTATGAGATTAGGAAAAGGATTTTATTTCTAAATTATATTTCTTTTATTTTTGTCTCTTTTTTAATAGTATGTAGGCAGTGCATACACAGATTTCTTTGCCTCTCTGGTAGCTATTAACTTAAATGAGAAGGGGTGGAGGGGATGGGTAGAATGTAGCTGAGATTCTCTTAAAAATGATCCTCTCCAGGACTGGGGACTTCAGGAAAAACAACATGTGGTAAGATTTGAGATAAAATTGCCTTAGTAAACATTATTTTTTTTTTTTCCCCCTCCAAAAAAAGCTTTTCAAGGAAGCAATACATATTTCATGTTACTTTCACTGACAAATTAGACTTGTATGTTTTAAGTGATGATGCTGAAAATGAGAAATTAATTTTGATAGCATCTTAATATATATGGCTTCAGAGGGCAACAAATATAAAGTTGTGGAATGAGAAATGCTTGAAGTATTAAGGCATTATACACATATGCTGAAGTCTGTATAAAACCATTCCAAAGGGATATATCATGAACTGCAGTCATCAAGAAATAATAAAAATTATAAGCCTTTTTAATGGAAATAACCACATAGAGATTAGGCTACAAATAGATTTCATTGTAGAGCTGAAGGAATGGTGCCTGGTGAATAACTGATTAAGCTTTCTCTCTGCCTTTCCGGAGTATCACAAGATAAAATTTGTACACAACTCAATAATTTCTTTTCAGGTCAGAACTATGGAGTCTCACCTTGATAAGATCCTCTGTTTCAGTTTAAGTTTTTTGTAAACCTCTTAATAGAAACAAAAAATAGCTGAGGTTGGAAAGAGCCTTGAGAGATCATCTAGTCCAGCCCCCCTGCCTGGGCAGGGTCAGATAGAGCAGGCTGTCCAGGACCTTGTCCAGTCGGGTTTTGAGTATCTCCAAGGACAGAGACTTGACAACCTCTCTGTGCAACCTGTTCACTTGTATTTATTAGTTTTGGTGCTACACAAAATATGAATAGGTTGTATATTTTAGGGGACGTGGTTTTTTCAGTTTCATTCATTTATTTAACCTAGGTTAAGAAACATAATTTTTTATGTGTTTGAATGCAAGGCAGTCTTAACATAGTTACTTCAAAGTACAGAAATATTTTCTGTCCTTTCATTGTAGAAAATGTTGCATACCAAAGCAGTTTTTCCAAAGAAGAGGTAAAAAGGGCTAATGGGTTTTTTTGTCCTTGCTGAAGAATGGAAATTATGCATATAATTTGTTTATGAAATGTCTGCAACTTCCAGGACAAAAGTAGCCATGCCATCTGTAACTACTTCGAGTTCAGATACTGATACGTAATTTTATTTGAAGCTACTATATCTTATCTTCACTTAGTTGTAAAATGCAGACATCTTTGCCAGTTCTAAGGATCTTAACATTAACTGTACAATCCATGTAATTTAAAATCCTGCTGCAGCTAGTTTGTTGTCATATGTGTATGTGATATACATTTGCTTATACTCAAAGCTGACCAAAAGCCACATGACTATGTTAACATGCCCTGAACTTGTATCAAGAAGACCTGTTGAGGACCTAAGTAGTTTTGCATCAGAACTTCCTCATGTCCTATCAGCATGGAGTACAGGGGGAATCCTCATCTGCCCTTAACATAGATCCATTCTAGGTCAACCAGGCATGCAACATTGATAGAATACATTGGCTTGTAACACAGAAAACCTTCCTGAATAAAACTTACTGTGCATGGAAGACTGGTCTAAGCCAATGAGAGCAGTTAAACTGAGAGATAACATTGCTACTGTGCTACTGGCGCAGTTATCTTCAATGTATTAACATTTTAATTTGTTAACTGTTTCTTGGTATACAGCCAACTTTTAATAATAACTTCTGCCAGGCATGTTGAAGAGACTTGTGTATGGATGGCATTTTTGTTAAAGGGATAAGTCAAGGTAACTCTAGTGAAGAGACAGTCAAGGTGAAGTAAAGCACAAGGTTGAGGCAACAGAAGAGAACCTATTTTCTCTGTCACTGTCAATATTATATCCACTATTTGAAAAATGGAGCAGAGTAGTTAATTTGGCATATACACTTTGATGACTGCTTTTTGAGTCAGATAGTGTGCAGGGTTATACTTACCTGATCCCTGTATGTTTCATATTAGTTTTAATTTTTTGAATTAAAACTTTTCAAGTTCTCAAATGCAACAGTATAATTTTAAGGAAGAATAGAATGATAATTTGGGCCTATCTATGCCTGGTAGTAGCCCTGTTATCAGTTTTCTGGTAGGTCCATATATGGACTCTTATTTGACATTCAGGTTTGCTTTTGCTGTTTGAACTGGTTTTCTTCCAAAGTGTGATACAATCTTTGCATCACAAAGTTTCCACGTGCGTACGTCCTTCTGGTATTGGTATGGAAGGGGGAGTGCTTGTCTTTCTATTTCTGTAAACAATTTTGGTCTCCATTCTTTTCTAATTCAACAGAATTTAGCTTCTTGGAATCCTTCAAACCCTGAATGCCTCCTGCTTGTTGTGAAAGAGCTTGTGCAGCAGTATCACCAATTTCAGTGCAGCCGATTACGTGAGAGCTCTCGTCTCATGTTTGAATATCAGACTTTACTTGAAGAGCCCCAGTATGGAGAAAACATGGAAATCTATGCTGGCAGAAAAAACAACTGGGTAAGCTATTAAGAATGTTTCTGCTAAAATGCTTTTCATGATCCTTTCATTTTAATAAATACAGCTTTTGCCTTGGAAAATCTGGGTTGTTTCTGTGGATCTCTATGCTTTGTTTCCAATGGAGAAAGCTTCTATTTGACTCCAGCTCACTTTCTACACTCCCTGTTTTGTACATTGCTGTCATTTCACTACCTTAGTTGAACCAGATTTCCAGTTGAGTACCTGGTTTTCAACCTGATGTTAGTTCATCTGACACAGATGAAAACTTTGAAAACTGTTGAAAAGTCTGTGCAGTATTTACAGGGCGCATTAAAATGTTTTGTGGAAGTTTGAGTTAGCTGTGAAGATTTGAGAGGCAGAATAACAGTGTTGGCAAATCAGCCTGCTTAGGGATAGGATGTATTAGGGTGTGGTTCTACATTACAACTGAGTTGATTTAATTGGTAGCTGCAGCTGCCTGTATCTCTCTGGCACTTGTCTAAGCTGAGATGAGTTGTTTCAGGAACCTAAACTGGAGAGGGGGGAAAAAAAACCAACCCGACTAATTTGTTGCAGGAGGACGGGAGGAGGTGAGATGGGTTAGAGCAGTGATTTTGTAGGGCCATGTCTTCATATGACAATCAGAGATTAAACTGGCTTACCTGTTTCCTGAAGTTGTATTCTTTGCCTGGGAAATGTGCCATGCTGTGTAGAAACTCTCTATGTGTACAATCTCAGCCTTCTAAAATGAGGCTGTTGGCAATGTAGACATTTTGGTTAGTGTGTGATTTGATCTTTATTTTTTTTTTAACTGAACTCTGCCACAAAGTAAGCTTCGCAAAAATATTTTTTTTCCACTGGTAGTATATTTATCATGGGAAATTTGGAGTAAGATATATGAGGAATTATCTGATTGTGTTTATGCTGAAGCTGTCCCCCTCTTGCTTTCAGCAATAGCATCCTCTTAAGCTATACTGGCCTTCAGAAGCAGTATCTTCTGAAATAGATGCAGTCTGAAAATCTATGAAGATTCAGGATTTTTGTTATCAGGGCCTAGAATTCAGCTTTATGTCACTTTAATCATCCTTAAGTTACAGGTGACACAAGAATGTTTACAACTCACAGTACTTAAATTCATCTGGTTTTCTTTTCTTAGAAAAGTCATCTAGGCTTTTTTATCTTAAGCTAAGTAAATTATTCTTTATCAGAGAATTTCAGATCTCTTTTTATGTTTATAGATTAGAATATTTCATTGAAATTAATTTGTTCTTAAATGTTATTATCAATAACTTGCCTCACAACTTGCCACATCTGTAAATATCATCAGACTGGTTTAGTGAAATGCAGAAGGCTTTCTGAACCGTACTGAGATTTTATCATAATTTTTGGCAGCTCCAAAAATTCTACTCAAGATTGTAGAAAACTAGGGTGGTTTTCCTTTTTTTTTTCTTTTTTTTTCACAGGAAAGCCATATCTACTCAAACCTTTTGAATTTTTTTGGTGACTAAATAAAGAACTTTTTTTTGCATTTGAAATGCTGTCTTAGTTAAAAATATTCCAATAAAATAAATCTTAAATACATTTTGAGGCAAATCCTTTTAATCATTGCAGAGCTATTTGAGGTTTCTGTAGCATGTGCTTTGTTATCAAAGTTTACATTCTCTTATCAAGAAGATGCTGAGAGTCTTGTTTGGAGATCCTGTGAACCTGGTATCTACATGACAAAGCTTGTTTGAGTGTCCTAAAACTCAAAACTATGAAATTAACTTGTGTAGTTCTCCTCCCTGTCCTTTACAACTGTTTTTTTTTTAGGCTTGGTGATCAGCACAATAGGAGTGTTTATCTGAAAAGCAAGAGGTAAAACCACGTTATGTCCTCTGCCTGGAAGTCATTGAAATTCATGTCGTTGCTGTCTCTCAGGAATTGATAGTAGCTCAGCAGACTTCTGAAATAATCATCTGTGAATGAACCTTGCACAGTGTTAAGAAAGCAATAATTTTAAGTGCATGAGTTAAAAAACTTTGAAGAGGAGGCCTAAATTCAGTGCTGTGTCCCAAAATGGAACAGAAATTTGCTTTTATACCTTTGTTTCAGTATCTCCTATTTCCTGAAGTGATCTCCAAGATCTATGACAAATAGACAAACTGTTATCTAGCTTAGTAGCTTCATGTTGGCAGAGTACCAGCAGACTACCGGCTGATACAGATGCCCATTAACTGTCTAATCTCTCAGTGCTGTGGCCAGAAACTCATCTGACTTGATCTGATGCTGTGACCAGCTGGTTGGGATTATGTAGGTGAGCACCATGGACAGGGACTGTTCCCTGCCTGTCCAGAACACTCTTGGAAGTAATACTTTTCAAAATAATCTTGATTGAATGACACAAAAGACCTAGATTGCAAGTCCTTATTTACTTCCACATCTTGGAGTAGTTGATGATTTGATCAGAGGCCATTCACCTGTTCAGTGGCTATCCCAGTTCATCAGACTTTGTGTTTTACCAGAAATAATTTTCTGGACTATATGGCAAATGTTGTATGGCATTTTTTGGAAGTTAAGTCCAGACAAGAAGCACTGTCTATAATATCCATTTCACTCTAAATAAAAAGCAAGTGCCTTGACTGTCATCAGAGTAGTCTTTGTGTTACACATGCACAAGAAGTCAGTGATTTTTCTGCATTCATAAGTAATACAGCATCAGAAAGTTGGCATCTATCCTCACAAGTAGTGTCATCATGTCATGGTTGAACCCCAGCCAGCAACTAAGCACCATGCAGCTGGTCACTCGCTCCCCCACCACTCAGTGGGATGGGGGAGAAAATGGGGAAAAGAAGTAAAACTTGTGGGTTGAGATAAGAAGGGTTTAATAGAACAGAAAAGAAGAAACTAATAATGATAATGATAACACTAATAAAATGACAACAGCAATAATAAAAGGATTGGAATGTACAAATGATGCGCAGTGCAATTGCCCACCACCCACCGATCGACACCCAGCTAGTCCCTGAGCGGTGATCCCCTGCCCCCACTCCCTCCAGTTGATACACTAGATGTGGCGTCACATGGTATGGAATACCCCGTTGGCCAGTTTGGGTCAGGTGCCCTGGCTATGTCCTGTGCCAACTTCTTGCGCCCTGGCTGGGCATGAGAAGCTGAAAAATCCTTGACTTTAGACTAAACACTACTTAGCAACAACTGAAAACATCAGTGTTATCAACATTCTTTGCATACTGAACTCAAAACATAGCACTGTACCAGCTGCTAGGAAGACAATTAACTCTATCCCAGCTGAAACCAGGACACATCAGGAAGGTTTCGGAGTCTGGCTTTAATATATGCTCAGTTTTTGTTGTGTAGTGTTTCTATGTGCCATTGCTTTGCCTCTATTTTGTGACTACCAGGGACAAATTTTAAGGGCAGTTTTGAGCTAGGTGACGGTAGGGTGGATTACAACCTAACATTGCTTAAACCCTTTTGACAAATTATATAAGTGGCAAGGTACCATTGGAAAGATTTTTTTGTTGTTGTATTCAAGATCTTGTTTTTTCTTGTTTAGTGACTGGAAGGTAGAATGAGTTATCTCTAGTTCATGCCTAATACATAGACAAAGAAACAAATTGGCACTGATATTAGCATTGCCTATTGTACATCTGCCTAATACAGCATCTTTGTCTATATGTGCTTAGTTGCTTGGGGTGAAACCTTTGCTTAATTTAGGCATAAAATGATTGAAGGAATCCAATTCTGTAGAATTTTTTCCTTCTCAGTTTTATGTCATGTCAGTACCACTGAAAATAATGTGCTTAGCAAACAATCACTTATATTCCTCAGCTGCCCTGTTTAGCAGCTTAACATTCATTTTGGAAAGCCAATTTCCATTGGCTTTGACCTCCAGTTTCCTTCAGTATTTTATTCAGCCTGTTCCTTTCTGAATCCATATGCATAGCAATTAATGTGGTCCATTGTTACGGAGGCTTGTGGTCTGGTGGTATATGGCCAGTGACAACCTTCATGTTTTCTCTTATGCTGAGCTCAAAGCAATTCATGGATTAGCACAGCTAATCAAGAGGGGGGGCGAAGGTACTGACTATTTTGCAAAGGCATATGGCAAATTTTCAGTATCAGTACAGGTGACTTTGAATGCTTTCCTCTTGAAGAGCTGTATTGGCAAGCTGTCCTCATAGCTATGTGGAGTTCTTGTGATAACATCTACTACATGTAGTAAAGCAGTGGCTCAAAATGTATCCTGCTGACATCTGCATAGGTTATAAGCCCTTGAATATTGAGGGGTCTGAACACTGGCACAGGTTGCCCAGAGATTGTGGGATCTTGATCCTTAGAGATACTCAGATGCCATCTGGACATGGTCCCAGGCAACCTTCATTGTCAATGATTCTCTGCATCTCTTCCATGGGTCACTGCTGCATTTCATAGAAAGGATGCTTCCATTATTTCAGATGCATTACAGACTTTTCCTTGCTACAAGGTATAGCTGTGTACACAATAAAGATGATCTTGTTTAAATCTAGTATAGTATTTACATTCACCCTTTTATATGAGAATTGCAATATGCACATTCACCATAGATGCATATACATTTTGTTAAAATTTGTGTATTGTACACTTCTTGTTTAAAGTATTTTTCTTCTTGCTTTGTCTGGCTATGCAAAACATTTAAAAGGAAAATTAATTACAGATAATTATGTTCACGAAATAGTTAAGTAGTATGTGTGTGTTACTGTGGGAGGGCGAATACTGCATATTCATACAGCTTTGATTTGTCTCCTTGCTTGTTAAAATGAAGTACTGTTTTTTAAAAATTGTATGTCATCACATAACTAAATAGCGTATGTATGCAAAAACAGGGCAGTGTTAAAACTGAAGAAAGTTTTGCTACCTTGTCTTAAGATATCCTAGTTTTTTCTACCTAACTGCATAAAAATAATGTTTAATGCTTTTTGTACTGCTAATTCAACATGACAAATATAGCTGCTCTATGGCTACTTTATTGAATTAAAAAATAGAGATGACAAAATTAATATGGAGGAAATCAGGCAGGCATTTGTTTTTCAAAAAGAGCGAGCTTCATTGCTTCATAACCAGGTGGATAAAATCTGGTTTTAAGGAAGTGTACGAAACACAAAGGAAATCCTTTCCATTTCCTTTGCATACACTTTATGCATAAAAAAGAGCAACATGTAGGGGACGCTTGGCAAATTTTCAGTAAACGGTTGTCTAGGTGTTGAGTCACATAATTCTGAAAACAAATTATATAAAACCTTCTACTTCAGTTCCTTCCTCTGATTATTCAGAGGACACTTTAGATACATTCTCATGTTATTCAATGCAAATTCTTTTAGGTATACCTGCAAGATTTGTGAAGATGCCTCTATTTTATCTATACACTCTTAGAAATGTCAGGTTTTTAGCTTTGCTTTCAGACCATTTGCAGATCTTGCCAGACCTTTTTCCGGAAATGAGTACAGCCAAGATACATCTATATTTAGGGCCTAACAAAGTATAGTCTGATTTTTGTCATGCACATTGTTGTATTCTGACTACTTTTTTCTGTTGACTTACTGGCAATGATGTTTTATGGTTTTTAAGGTGTTTTCTCATATAACATCTGTGAAATCTGTAAATTATTTTTTTTCTCTTCAGTAATTCCATTGAGAAATGTTGGTTTAAATCTCAACCCTTCTGTTTGGTATGAGCTCTTACACATTTTTCTGGTTAATATTTCATCCTCAGAATGTTCAGTTTGTGGTTCTGGTTTAGACACCAGGTCTCATTAGTGTTAACTTTTTTCCACAGACAGGAGAATTCTCAGCTCGCTTCCTCTTGAAGTTGCCTGTAGATTTCAGCAATATTCCTACATACCTTCTCAAGGTAAAATGAATGTCTAAGTTGACAGTATTTGTGAGAGAGTATGAATTATTGAAACGTTCTTAGTAACTATTTTGACTTTCCTGCCCTCCTCTTCTCCAAGAGTTTGAAAGTCCACCATTTCTAAACCTGACTGGATTATGTTTTGGAAAGATGATGTTAGGCATACTGTTGTTTTGTGTGTTGTGTTACCAGGTAGTAGATATACACCTGTCTAAAGGACCTTGCAGGATTTGGGTTGTTGTGGAAGATGGCATGCAGTGCAGAAGTTCTGGTTTTTTAGACAATACAGTAAGTCACAAACTCTTGACCATAGCCAAGGTATTATCTTGGGGATAAATTTAAATATTTCCAGATAAACTCTTTTGTATGAGTCTATGGAATTTCATGCTATGTAAATGTTGTTTTTTTTAACGAACAGTCCAAATGTACTAGTAGTCTCGATCGTAGAACCAGAAAAGCAAACTAAATACACCATTTCTTAACAGGAAGTGAAAGCAAATACTAATGACGCAAACTGAAGTTTTTGATGATTACTTTGCTTCATTGTTTACAACAAACACTAATTTGACCAGATACTTTAGAAAGTAGGACTACAGAGTATTGGTGTGAGTTGCGAAAACGTATTTCTTTCTTTGCTACGAGGAAAAAAGAAAAAAAAGCAAAAAACAAAACTTGTGACAAACTACCAACATGGAATAATTTGAAATGAGTGGTTTTCACAGCAGGAGCAGAGTCACTCTTTCAAGCACTTACTGTGGAAGCCCATCATAAGGTCAATGTTACTATATTCAGAGAATGCAGTGAGAGATCTGGATTCTCTCTGTGTATCATTACTGGCAGAATGAAGTGCCAGAATTTCTACTGCAGACAAGGTCTGAGTCAGCTGATGTTACCAGCACCCATCTTTCCTTTAAACTGCATGTCTGCCTCCTTACTCAGCTCTTTAAATATTTGGAAAGAACATCTACTTAATGTTTAGCAACTAATGTGTTGAGATGAAAATGTCAGTGTGGATCCCATTACCTCCTCTTTATCTTATTGTTAGAACTGTCTTCAACTATTGTTAGATCACAACTCCAAGTGTGAATCTTCAGTATTTCTCCAAATAAGATGTCTTGAGCAAAGAACCATGAAAATAAAGGCAGGCACGACTATAACCTTACTGAAATTTTTGGTTGTAGTCTGAGATCAGGATCCTATGATCTCTTTACCTTTTGCAGACTGTTTGCTGTTTGAGAAGTGAGCTGCTCTTAACTTTCTCAAAAGCATCCAGATATTTTCAGTTTGTTCCCGTGTTCATGGTAGCAGCCCTTCTCCCAGCTGTTGTCTTTCATCAGGGCCTGCTCTTCTCACTTGATGGGAACGTTTCTAGTCAGATGGGAGAGGGTTGGCCAAGGCCTTTTCAGGAAGGATGGCGTTGAGAAGCAGGATGCAGCAACAGTACACCTGGACTGCAGAATAGCTGTGATTTTGCTTCTAAAAGACTCTGTGGAAAAAAGGAGACTGAGTATGTCTAACGTGAACTATGCTGCCTGCTCCTGCCAGAACTCCAAGTGCTGTATTTTCCAGGAAAAATTTTAAATTGGTCAAGAATTTTAGGACAAACGCATGCCAAGTAAGTTCAGTAACTTCAGTCACAGGGTTGTCTTAAACCTCTGTTCAGCATCTGAGGAAACTGCATGACTTGGAGGTTGGAAAGTGGTGTATGACTTATGTAAGTAGGAACCCTGTGATAGATTCTACTTTCTTTTCTAGAGAGTAACGTTTTGATGCATGACAGCATAGTCTTCCTTAATATAATTCCCTATCATGTTGACTAAACATCTGCTACCTTCTCTAAACGAGGTTGGTATACTGTGGATAAATCATCAGTGCTCCATAACTGCTTCTTGGAGCGTTGTTCACCCTGAGTACTGAATGGTTCATTAGTCTGAAGGAAAACATGTATTTACTTTTTATGCATATATAGACTGTGTGTTGTAAAGAGACACACACAGAAGGTAGCAGAATCAAAATTTCCCAGTCCACCTTTATTTTGACATTTCTAAAATCTTAATGTCTTAGCTTTGGGGTTTTAAAATTATTGTGGTTTTATATGTAATAGCCTGGATTTTTACAACAGCAGCCCTTCTAGATGGGCAATGTACTGATGAAATCCTTAGCTTTTTTATGCAGACTTCTGCTATGCAAGTTGACAGGTTAACTGTCTGTGGCAGGCAGGTGATATGTAGTCTGGATGAGTAGCCACAGGAGAAGAATACTGTTTTATTCCAGTAGTGTTTGTTGACGGCAGAACAATGGTTTGACTTAGGCTCCAGCATGGATTATGACAGAGTATGCTTTGCAGCAGGCATGGATCTTTTACCCCTGCTGCCTTAGCTCCTTGTATTCTGACATTGTCAGCTATATGAATGTCATCTCATATGACAACAAAATATAAAGGCAGGTAGAATTGGAACTACTGTGTTGTGGTTGAAATAATTATGATCTGACTACTCCAGATTGATAAAGCTATTTTAAAAAAAATCAGATTTTTTTAAGCTATGTCTTTCTTATTTTTTTTTATGAGACTTTTGACATAAATAGATCTTTGATTTGTTGCAATAAAATAGTTTATTTTCCATCATGTCTGCCAGTTATGTTGGCTTCAATGCTACCTGCTGGATTATGGTACGTGATAGAGCATGTATTGATGCAGTGGAAATAATTGTTAATATATTACCCTGAAAGGTGGAAGAGCAATCAGTAATTGAAGGCTGTTAGTGTATTAACAGCTTAATGTTTAACTGCAGAATTTAATGTGTTTGAATTGTGTTCTAACCTGTAACCAGCCTTATAATGTGCAGTAGCTTCTCTGTAATGATTTGCAAGGTTCAAACCTGTGTGTTATACTTTCTCTGCCATCTTCTTTTTTGATGTTTAATTAATACTGCTTGTATTAAATATTTCATCAGATTTTAAAGACCATTATTTTTGTCTCATCAATCACTCCTAGTACCCCAATGGCTTGTAATGCTCTTCTGAAATTCTTATTGATGCCAGTAGGTAATCACACTAGAAGTGTGACTGTAAGGCTTTATGTAGTAAGCCAATGTTCAGGTTTGAGGATGTAAGCTGTGAGAACAGTCTGTAGTGCTACAAAATCTTCATAGTTGTTGAGAATATACTCCAGAATCATAAGAACTTACTCTGTCAACTTTGTACTGATGATGGTGAGAATATTCTCCCTTAGCTATAAAGAATGAAAATTTGAAGGTGTAGCGTAGGTTGGGTTGTTATGGACTGGAGAGGCAGATTTACCAGGTTATTTTAAAGGTATTCACTACACTAAATTTAAAACTCAGTTCAACTGTGTGTGTGTTTTAAGGAAAATAGCTGAGTATATGAAGAAGAGCAAGAATGATTAAAAGAGCAATGCAGAGTACACTATCTTTTCCTTTGAATTCTAAAATTCTAGTAAGAGTTCCTCAGTTATTATCTAGTTGGAAACATAATACCCCTTGTATTGGCTGCAGCAGGTAAATCTTTTTTCGTAAGTTTTCTTGGCATATTCCTTCACATTTGAAAGAAAAAGTATCATTCTTTATTTTCCAAGCTAAAGAACTGTTCAAAAAGAAATGTTGGCTGACACTGAAAAAGCACATGTAGGAAAAGATACGCTTTCATTATTTTTTTCCTTTACAAAGTTATACTTTAATACAAAGGTTTTGAATTGAACGTGGACCTTTGTATCCATTTTTATATTGTTTTCTTATGTAAATCCATTTGACATAAAGGAGTATTTTAAGTGTTGAAACAACTGCAGAATCAAGCTGGTGGCTCAAACTACTACAAGGTTCATTACTGGTAAGTCTTTCATTAAGGTTCTCTTATTTGACAAGAATGTGGCTTTGGCTCAGGAAAATACATCTGTATCTGTTTACTATTATACTTTCCCTTTTTCACAGTTGGATTTTTAATCAGCACATTCATTTTGGCTTAAATTCTTTTCTGTTGGTTGCAACATTTTTAATTTTCACCACAGTATTTTATAAATGGAAGTATTTACTGTACATACTGGTTCTAAGAGTCAGTCTCTAGTTCACATTTGTGCCTCTTTACAGATACCATGTATGCCACTAATAACAAAGGTAATAGACTTAGCATCTCAAATACCTCATCCAAATTTTGCTTCATTCTTTGTAGTTTTGGTCAGCTATGGGTACATGTGTTATAATAATTCATTAAATGTCTCCATCTCAGTAATTTACAAACTGTGCTGGATTATGTGACTGTAGTCACAGTATGAGTGAACTCTAGAGTATGTTGCAGGTGATGCTGTTGAAAACAAGACATTTAGGTATTTTTCTTTTATTTCAATTTTTTTTTTTTGAGGTTTTGGCTAAGTAAAAATGTACTCTGATTACCACCACCTTCTTGTGTGTAATTTTTAAAGTATTCATTTCTATTCATATGTACCTGCTTGTTGTGACCTAGTGAATAACTAGCGTCTGGACCAGTTTAGCTATGATGCTGTGACCAGCAGCCTTCCAATAATTTCTTACTATTAAAGTGTAAAGAAAATATGCAAAGCAGACCTAACTTCTTTTTGTAGAAGATTAAAAATTTTTTTAAATCTTTACACCTGTTTTTTCTGAAGAACTTTTTTTTTGATGACCATTGTACTTAGTGCATATCTTTCAGAACTTAAACAAGCAACAGACATTGTCTAGACACATTGCCAGGGGCCAAACAGTTGTGTGTAAGACTGTCAATGGACAAGGTTTATCCTCAAGTTCAAACTGAAAGATAACAACATATTTGTGTTTTTCTTTACTGTGATTTCATCATTTGGATGTCTGTTAAAAGACGTCAGTGCAACTTTTGTTTATGACATAGACCGAATTCCAAGTACTGTGAAAAGACTGCAATACTTGTGTATGTTTGAGTAATCAACTATAGTAGAGAACAAACAAAAGTTAAGTATAATATGCAGGGTCAAATGAGATTTTTTTACCAGGCCAGTTTCTTTATTATTGTGATTTAGCAGTTTGATTTATTTTACAGCATTTAAGGTTTGTATTAAATAGCTGCAAATACCAGAACACAAATACACTTATATAAAAAGTAGTGCTTCTGCTGTTTAACTAAAAAATTTGAGCTAAATATTCTGAAAAAGTATAATATTTTCTTTTGCTTTTAAACTTCATTTGATTTTGTTGGTAGCTCACTAACTAAAATCTGATGTGTAGTGTCTTAAGGTCACAAAGTCAATGGCAAGAAGAAATTAGAGTCCAGATCTGACTTGATCTTTTTGCACTAGACTGTTTTACACTGTTGGGCAGCTACCTCTCAAAAAAGCATAGAGCATTATGCAGTATATACTATTTGACTATTTTCCCCATAATGTATGTGTCTCCTGTGTTGGGTAGAGTGATGGACCTGTGCATCATATGAAGCTTATCATGTCTATGGTGGCAGCTGTCATTTTACCTCTTACAAAAAGGAAAATTGGTGGTAATCCTGAAATAATATGTAGTTCTCATAATTCACAATATTTTGACCATGCTTTCCATAGAGATCTTTTAAGCTAATACATGGATTGCTTTTAACCTTATACTACTTAAGACTTTGTGACAGAGGCATAAACTTAACTTCCTGAATTGTATTCCATAAAGTATTCCTTATCTTGAGATGTATATAAGCATTTGGAGCAAACAGTTTAAATATTAGAAGTAGATGGCAGTATGATATCCATTAGACTGCTTATTGTACCAGCATTCAATTAGTTAAACAGAATATCGAATCGTCAAAGATTGTCTAGGTTTCTTCTGTTAATAGTTTAAAGGCAAACTTTATAACGTGCAATTATAATGAGGCATTGAGATTTTAGATTAGAAGTGGGTCTGTGCAAGTTAGTACTGGCAACGTTTGAAACGGAATAGTTTGTAGTAGCTGAAGCCAGTAAATTGTACAATCTAGAGGCCATGAAAATAAATGTAACCTGTGTATGTGAAAGAGATGTCATTGATACTTGTCTCTAAGAATCTTTCATTTAGCCTGTGCCCAGAAATGTGCAGTTTACTTTTGCTGTCTACTTT
Organism: Haliaeetus leucocephalus; assembly: GCF_000737465.1. Taxonomy (NCBI): domain Eukaryota; kingdom Metazoa; phylum Chordata; class Aves; order Accipitriformes; family Accipitridae; genus Haliaeetus; species Haliaeetus leucocephalus. The sequence goes on along the minus strand of NW_010972962.1, from coordinate 7,956,442 downwards.
TTTCATCAGAAAGTACTAAATGAAGTACCACTGAGGAGGTGTTCCTTTTCTTCAGTATGCTGGCCAGAGCAGCAGCCTGTTGCCAGAAGCATGCAAACTCCAAGCAGGGGAGCTTGCATAATGAGTGATGCCAAAAATGAAAAAATAAGGTGTTCATGTGGTGAAATGTTTCTGGCAGTTCAGGAAGTTGTGGAGTCAGAAAAATAGTGACTCTTTTTATGATAAAATATTTTTAAGTGTCTGTTTTTTCATAAGAGCTTAAAAACTGTGAGATCAGTCAGCTGTAAAGGTTTGGGAGTTTTGTTTTGGCTTTTTATTTAGCAGGATGTTTCAGTTGTCACTGTAGGTAAAATTGTAAGATCTTACTTATTCCACTGAATAGAAGCATTGTGCTTCTTAGCTAGTCTTACTGCTGCAGTCTAATTATTAATCTTACAGAGTTTTGCAGAATAGGTTACCCCTTTACTGATTGGAGAGTTAAGAGTAAATTGTTACTGTTCTAATTCAGGTAGGCTCCAGAAATACTTATAGAAACTATGATTTAATTAGTCATTCTTTCATGATTTTATTTTAATATCTTCTGTCCACAAACCAAGGGAAGCAAAGCCCTATAAAAGTAGACTTTATAATGAGAATGTTATATTTGAATTTTTTAAACTGATCAGTTCCCTTCATTCTCACTAAATTTTATTAACTTTTCCACAACAACATGATTTGTTTGTCGTAACTAGTCACTAAAACCACATAGTGTCAGGAGCATGTTAAGCTCCATATGCTGAAAGCTAAAAGTAATTTTTTTTTTAAATCAGCTTTTTTTGTAATTTATTGGAAGATTTTGTTAATAAGATCTGTCAACTGGAACAGCTCATTCTGCACAGCTGATGATTTTTATAGGTTGTGATCTTAATATGAATCATAATCTCCAATCAACTATATTTCTCATGACAGTTATCTTATATTTAAACACTTTAATTTTATAATACATTAGTAAAGGAAAGGACTGCCATATCTACTGATAAATTAAATCTTACGATAATCGTCTTAATTTTTGTGAATTTTTCTCTAATTTGATAGAACTACTAATTTGCTATTCTGAGATGAATGGAAATAGGGTTTTTTTTCATTAATTTTCTAAAAAAAATTTAAGAAAACAAGTTAAAAGTAACAGCTTCTGAAATTTAAAAGCCTTTTTTGCATGTGGTGGGAAAGTTCATAGACACGTTATGTTGCGTGACTTGGTTCAGATTTACTGCCTTGTTAGGGCTTGTAATTTGTACTATTGCTTTACATTTGCATTCTATGTATTGCATAGGAAGAATGGAATTCAATAGCCATAAAAATAATTGCAGATTATTACATAATGATGGTGCTTGTTTTATCTGTTATGGTCCACCCATAGTATGTATAACAAGCAATGTACAGAGGTCTTAAACTGTGAAGAGGATATTGGATATTTTTTTAAACCTTTTTTAGTTCCCTATTGCTGTTTCTTCTTGAAAAGAATAATATTCGAAGTTGTTGAGCATAGAATATAAGCATAGCAATAATCTGTAAAATTCATTAACCAGCAAATCTGTATTTGCAAATATAGAAGTACATAAAGCATGATGGTAGAATGTTAAGAAGGGTATTTCAGTGCGGAGCTGACAGCTTCTTTCTACTGTTAGGTTTCTTCCTTAGGCTTCAGGTCAGGGCTTAAGTCCTACAGGAGCTCATATTTTGAGGTTTTAAAGTCAATTTTTTATACAAAAGTGCCAGTTACAGTGATTGGGTTGGTTTAGTGTTTGGGGGTTTTTTGTTCTGGCTTTCAGGTTACTAGATTATGTCTTATCTTCTTGAGAAAGAATAGTACTAACATGAATGTATGTCTGTATGATGATTTCATATGATTCTTAGTCTTTCATGTTTCAGATTCTGTGATTTGCAGTGGTAGCTTTTTTCTGTTACAGAAAATCTTTTGATGGCTGTCAGTCTAAAACATGGGGGGGGTTGTTTTTTTTAACACGTATCTGAAAAATAACCGTGTAGCAGAGTATATTACACTGCTCACTTTTATTTGGTTTCATAGGTTTAAAGGTTTAAGCCAAAAAATTTTTAAAAAGGAAAAAAATTTAAAGCTTTACTGTTTGAATCAGCTACTCTCAGCACTAAACATTCTGAGGTTGAATGATCCATCACATAAATTTTTTGTCTAATTGATACTGACAATGTCATTGATCATAATATCATGAAACAAACAAACAAACTAGGATGTTCTGCTGGGTTTTTTCCCATGTTACCAAACAAATGCACAGCTTTTTCTCCAGTAATTGCTAATGAATAACGTGTCATGTTTCTATCAAGCTTTGCATTTCTATAGTAACTTATATTTAGGAAAGTAGTTGCTTGTTTACATAAGGTATATTTTGGTATTTTCTGTTTTAGAAAGAGACTTTAGTTGGAGAAGGCTAAAGGAAAGACTGCCTTGTCCAACAGCATCTCAGTGAGACAGTGAAAGAAAGATAAATAAAACTTAGACCTGTTGACTCTCTATTTCTGTTTTAATGATTGCAGTGTTCGTGCTAGAACTTGTATGTCTTTTATGTGCTGGGACCTGTAATCATTGCAAACAGCATGTCCATGGAAGAGATGGGGCAGTGGGGAGGAGCATTAATTTGGCTTCATTGGAAGCAATTAGGTGCACTCCTTAGGTCTTAACAGGTTACCAGTAATTTAGGCAAAAAGATGTCCGTGAGTTAAATGTTGGTTTTCAGTTACATGATGAACTGTCTGGAGTGCATGTACAATATTTAAGTATACCCAGATAATATAGATAGGAAGTTCTGCTGCTGAAGGAAAATAGTGAAATAGAGTTAAACTAATAATGCTGCTCCAACTCTTGCCACTCTGTCATTTTAATGATTTGCTTAGTGGAGTTAGCTTTAGTAATAAACTAATGAAATATGTCCTTTTTTTACTATATCTAAACATGGTTATATATTTGGAGATAGCAGATATTCTGTGTTTTACTGTAACATCTTTTCTGGTCTAGAAAAATGTTAGACAAATGTGACTGACGTCTTGACTAAAACTGATGACTGACTGATGGTATGTAAATAATCAGCTACTCATTTGCAAGAACCCTGAGGACAATGTGTTGGTTAACAAAGAATAATCATGGTCATTCTAAATTATTATTTTCATTGTTTGGCATTTATAGTGTGTGTCCTAGATAAAATCATTAATTCTATCTCATTTCACCTAGACTCATGACTTTTTGTAAGTAATAAATCTTATTTAATTTTCATCGTACTATTGTTAAGTGATTAGCTCTTGAAACATAGGTCAAATTACACACAGGTTACCATTTTGACATACATATAGGTATTGTCTCTTTTTGTCTACATAGTCTAAATGAAAATAGTAACTGAGCATCTCATGCTCTTTTTATTATATTGTTCACAGTAGTTGTGACATATGGAAAAAAACCTCTATTTTTTAGACAGGACTTGAAGCATGGAGGAATTAGGTATATACAAATTTGCAGTGGAATCCTGAGCTGTGAGTAGACAGCTTGTCCAAGGCTTTAATTAGTATGGTGTTCTTCCTCTCCCCATCTCGTTCTGTAACCTTCACAGTTCATCACAATTACAATGAGCAGTCATTCAGGTCCAGTGCATTTTGGCATTTTCTTGAAGGAAAGACAAGCTACTTCTGTCAGCAGGGAGAGCTGTATGTCAGAGTTGTTGGAGATTTTTCTCATAGGCCATTTTTCCACTGATACAAATTTTGATGTTGTCCCTCGTTAAAATTCTTTACTGTTCTTGAGTGTCTTAAATACTTGTTGATTTTAGTTATCATGGATACCTCTTAACATTTGGGCAATAACTACAAGATGGTATATTGACTCATATAAGTCACCTTTTCCATTGGAAAATTGTAAGCTGCTTTTTTTGCCCTCCACCAAACTATAAACAACAACAATAAAACTCTTCCTAGCATATTGGTCCAAGCAATAAAAAACATTTGGTTTCTATTTCTGACAGGAATGAGATGCTCCCTGCATGCCCCTGACTTCAATGGCAATAAACTTATTACAAGTACATAATATTTCTCAGGATCAGGCTTTTGTTAATATGTTTTAGAGCTCAGTGAAATGAAGTATACCTCTGATGATGCTTAGAACTTCTATGATACCTTCCTTCCCAAAGTTCACAGACCCCAGCTGTGTTCTGTGTGAAAGAAAATCACTGCAACTGTTTCACTGATTTAAAAAAAAAAATATTGAAAAGCAAATGACAGAGCAAGGAATAGAGTACATGAAATCTAGCTTGCTGACTATCTGATAGTCCTCTCTGGGTGAGAAATATCTAAACTAAGATACAGTTTTAATTTTATATTCTTTATACTGTGTTCCATCTTTGTTTACAAATGGAACACTTAAATTTGTAGGTAGAATGTAGTTCTTTGTATCCATTTTGTTTTATGCATATAATGTATTTTGACAGTGTATGTAAAATGCCATTAAAATGGCAGCAATTTCTAGGCTTTGTTTTGTCTAATTAACCTTGACTGCACAAGAACTACTGAACAGAAGAGCCGTTTATCTTACATTAAATATTCATTTTAACATGGCAACTCAGGCTGGTTTTGCAAGTTTTAATTTTATTTTTTTTTAATTTAAAATCAGAAACCGTTGTTGAGACTTTATTTCAAGACATGGAAATTAATAGATGGATACTGGATAATAAAAAAGACTTATTTAGAGCAAGCAGTGTATTTGGAATAAAGGCTAGTGATCGGGATTTATGCAACTTGTTTAGTAGAAATAAAGGACTGTGTTGCTAATAATATGACACTTTAGAACTGCATGCTTTATGAGCTCTCCTAAAACAAAAGAAATGTTGGAACGAAATTACTAGAGGGATTCCTCTGGTTGCAATAGCAAATGTTTCATGAGAAGCTGTGCAACTGTAATAGAGAAGACGGGTATTCTACAATTGTGTTCTTGCAGCACAGGTTTTATTGTATGGCAGTAACTTAATAACTAAAATATTCTCTCTTTTTTTTTTTTTTTTTGTTATGTTTTGTTTACCACGTTGCCAGTTCCTTCTTGAAAAGATGTGTGACCAAACTGCAGCCCAGTTTACAGGCCTTCCAGCAATGATAGTATCAGATTTAGGAGACTATACCTGTTAAAGCAACTTGGAGGCATATATTATCTCTCTGACTCATGTGAGGCAGCATTGCAGTATGCAAAATTATTTTTCCTTGGCTTCTTTATTTATAAATTTTGGGAATATAACTGGATAAATTTATCCCTCCTAAAAAAATTATGTAGAAAGCTTTATGCCAGTGATACCAAAATGTTATCACTGTTATCAAAAATTAAGTAACTCTGTATGAATAAACAATATATTAATATAATGCTTCAATGCTAAATAATAAAGAAGGAATAGCACTAAAAAGGTAATTTAATAGAAAAGAACTGAGAATCATTAGAAGCCTAATAAGAACAGAAGATCCATATAAGATTGAAAAAATTGCAGTCTCTTAGGTTTGGAGGGATGCATTCCCTGGAAACTTGGAAAATTGTAATAGTGATATGTATAAATAGGATGTAAAAAAAAATATTTTTTTTTAACTTTGCCATGCAGTTCAGAAAGACAAAAGGTGAGTGTGTGCTTAGTAGGACAACTCTTATGGAGCAAGGTGATACATGTGCAGTTTTGTGGCACACAGAGATGTAGGTTTTAAGATTTTAAGTAAAACAACCAGATTTGTGAGCAGTAGAAATAGTGAAGCTTCATTTTGTACATGTTTTAATCTCTTGCCTCCTTGAATCTCTACGCTGTGCCATTATGGTTCTCCTATGTGTCAATGTAGCAAGTGAGAAGACAGGGAAGTGTTTTCACTGGTTGGCCCCCCAGTTGCTACCATTCACCGGCAAGCTGAATTTATCTGTCGCAATACGTGCTGGGGTAATCGTTTGTCTGTCTCTTCTACCTGACTGCTGATCTTCATATAGTTTCTATGAACATAATTATCTTTGAGACTAAAAACTGGTCGGGGAAAGGAGGGAAGAGGGTGGGGAGGCAACTGAAAGTGTGCTCTCATATGCACTGAATCTGAAACCAAATTAAAAGGGGGAAAAATCATTACAATGTATGTACATAGAATGAAAAACTTGCTGACATTGAAAAGTTTTTCATCATCCAAAAGGTTTTAGAACAATTTTGCTTGAGTAGGATGAACGCCCAAGTAGAATATTTACACTTGGTTAGACTGAGACATTTGGTTGAAGTTGTTTGTAAACTCCTTCCTGCAACCTACCCCTCTATCAGTGTTGTTTAAATCAGTTTGGGAATGCCCATCTAAGGGATTATACAGTTTAAAAATAAATCTTTAGTCAAGTGATCAATGCAAGAACATTTGTGGTAGGTCAAGGTGCAGCTGGTTTTCTCTGTTCTCCACTGACTTATTCATCACTCTTACTGTGAAGGAAATATCTCCCTTCACATGAGCTAAGAGAATCAATAGTAACTTTTCAATGTGAAGACAGCGTAACAGCTCATTTAATATGCAAAAGCTATTTGGGGATTAGACAGAAAAAGCAAGAGTCTGAGTTTGTAGAGAAAGATGAATAATCTCTGGATTACCATATTAAGGCAGTTTTGGAAGCTACTATCAATTAAGATATTTACAGCTATACAAAACATGTTAGAGTGTGCTTTTTGAATTGCAGAGAAAAAGTGGAAACAAGTCTTATCTGTTCATCTTTGTGTTCTAATTTTGGATTCTTTGAAAAATACAATGAAAAAGATTCTTATTGAGATTAATATTTTGGAAGCTTATTGTGTGTAAACTTTCAAAAACACTAGCTTGGAACTTTCACAGCATTGTCTCCAGATACTTACTAGTTTCTTCTGTGCATGAGTGCATTCAGATCCTTGCAAAACTATTACATGGAGAACAAAGTATTTGAAAATGCTTGTTTAATTATTTCTAAGTAAACAATTAGTTTGGGACTATTTAATTTTTTATGCGGACATTAATTGCAAACCAGCTTCTAACATGCTGAAAGCTAGACAAATATACTGCAAAGCATTTATCAATGCTGATTGAGAAAGGAGTACTCCAATATTGACAAAAATACCTTGACAGTGTCCTGTTTAGTAACCATCTGCAAATATATTAATTCCATTGTTTTAATGGACTCCTTTCTTGATTAATCAATGACCTTATTTGCTCAAGCATATCTGTCAGGACATGTCTTCCTAAAAAATCTATTCAGCCTAGAGCATGTAAGGCATCATCCTCATCTTCAAACTGTGTTAAGTCAAGAAAATGTTGTGGTAATGTGGGCATCGCTTGGGCAAGAACATTAAGAACCTTGGTCAGGATCTTTCTAACCATAAAAGGATGTGTGTTAAGCTTTCTTATTTGGTGTAAGTTGGAAGGGAGTGGAAAAAAAAAAAAAAAACCCAAAGGAATTTTTATTACAGAGAAGCATTTCCCTCCAAATAGTACATGAAGGAATACCGTGTCTGAAAAAAGGTTTTGTTGGCAGGGGAAGAAGTAGTCTGAACTACATATTGTTACTGATAAATGTTTTAGCTGTAGGTGAATAATGTATTACAATTCAAACTTGTCTAACAGCAGAAAAATAAAAAGTTAATTTTTAGACACCTATTTATTTTTTATCTGTTTGTGTAAATCTTTCTCTGGGTACTAGGCCTGACTATTTTTTTTTTTCCCCGCCGTACCTAGAGACTGTTGCTAATTGCAGGCATTTAGAAGCTTACCTCTAAAATGAAGAAAAAGTAAATGAACTTGGCATTGTGTGTTCCCAGGAATTTGCATACGAAGAGAAGGGGTTTTCAGAGCAGTTCCATCCTGGTGGTGTACAAACATAATTGTTAGCAAAATGCTTATTTATTGCTCTTCAGTATGTTTTGTATTTCTTTTGAGAATGATGAGACATTCCTGGGCATTGATATTATTTATGGTGGGAAAATGATACATTTTATTTTAAGATCATGAAATCATAAAAGAAGTTCAAAAGTCAATAGCCACCTTTATGCTCTTCAATTTGCATTCCATTTTTAAGCCTGTATTCCTTTTTAAATTTAGCAGTACTAACAAAATTCTTAATTCCAGGTTCACCTTTAGTGACCAAAACTGTTGAGCATAATAAGAGAAAAGTATGTTCCCTTTTGTTTCCATGGGTGATGCACGGATTGGTATATTATGCTTAAGCATGCAACACATGTCATTAACTGTAAAGACTTTGAATGTTTATGAGAGTCTGTAAAAAAACAACAACAACAACAAAAACCCAAAGCAGACTAATATTTCTATAGCCTCTGTTGCAGAGTGAGTGTCACAGTCTTCTCTTTCCATATCTCATGGTGATGAAACTACATCTCAATGTGAAGGACCAAGAAGCACAAATTTTATATTGTTTCGATTTCCACAGAGGTTCTTAAAGAGATTCAATGTTGTGCTGAGAGGACAAGTCACATAATCTCCTGGGTTTTCATACATAAAATGGGGGAAGAAAAATAATTGTAAAACTTTAATGTTGTACTGTTTCACATTGATACAATGTTTTGTTTCTTTATTGCAGTCTTAAATTTCTTTCTATAACAAGTTCTTGGTTGTACAGCAATTTCAGTGGTTTGGAAGCATTTACATGCTGAAAAGGCAGGTAGACAACTTTTCAGTAAGTCTGTGTGTGCCTAATATGTGCTTGTAATTTCAGAGCAGTAAAGGGATTCCTAAGAGTGCTTGTCTGTCTTCTGCAAAGGACTGGCAGAATGAGAGTAAAGTTTACTTATTTCTGCTGTCTTTTTCCTACAGTATGTTTTGTAGAAAGTTAGATATGTTACAAATATGAGATATAAAATGTAGATTTCAGTCAATAAAATAACACCTACAAAGCAATATATTTACAGAGAAGTACACAGTATGGAATGTATATTGCCGTATAACTTTTTGGAATGATGATATGGCTTCACTGAATCTTCCTCCTCAGTTTTTCTTACACAAATACTGAAAAATATTAGGCAGTTAATCAGAGTAACTGATTATTCAGTAATGAGAATCAAGGCACTTGCATTTGTAAACAAGGAATCCCTGATATACTCAACTGTCATAAAAAGTAGTTGATTTCTAGTTTTGAACTGATGTTTTGTCTGGAGTGAAGAGCACGTGTACATCATGGTTGGTGGGTTTTCTTCCCTGTTTTGCAAAGAAGTATTCATTACACTTCATGTTGTGGGAAAAGACTAGCTAGTGGATTCATTTCCCTGTGTGTGTTAGAAAAAAGAAGAGGTTTACGATCCTGGAAAGTGATCAAGGCAAGTACTATGACTACTGTTATGAAACCAGTTGCATGCAATTTTTTAAAAACAAGTATTTCAGATGCCTTTCTAGAAAGGCTGGTCTAATGGTCCAGTTGGTGGAGCTTGGGCCACTCAAGAGACAACTGAGTTGTTTTATTCTGTGAGGTGTATTCTGCCCTCGTTGAAGTCAACAGGAACATGATCAGAGAACTATATTCATAAACATAGATTTTTCAAACCATCTGAAATACAAAGGGTAATTATATGGCATTACATATAAAGGCTTCTTTGTGTTATATGCTTGTTCTATGTTTCAGAGGGACAAATATATACAAGAATTGTGGGTGTGTCAAAGCACCAAAACTGGTTCAGACAGGTAGAAGCATTTCAAGTGGTGTCTTTTGCACCATTAATAATTTTGAGTTTGTCTCAATATTTCTGCATCAATATTATGAATCCTGTTTTCAGGGATTTATTACTCTTATAAAAGCATCAGGCTGAAATTTGGCTCATCAGACAAATTACTCTTTCATTCTTTTTCTATTAAAAGAATTTTATGCTGTCAGTGATAGCTGTCTGATACTGGAAATGCTTCTGCAACTTGAAATTTTTTTCTTGTTGTTCATGAAGCAGTTGGTGGTGGTTAAAAGAATTAAGATTCATAGGTTTCCTTTCTGCTGCACTGATGGAGAACTTTGCAATTGAGATCTAAAAGTTAAGAAATACAGGCTTAAGCCCTGTAACACCACTGATAAGATGTATTAATCTCCACGTTTTAAAATTGGGAAACTGGTTTATGAGGTTTTGCTAGAGTCATGTAGTGACAGAACAGAAATAGATTCTGTTAGTTGCAATTTTTAAGACATGGAATATCAAATACAATAATTATTTTATCTGCTAATTTAGTTGTGGCTGTCAACCTAAATTTAGTATGATATTTATTAATAGGTGAGTACAAGTTGTTCTATGTGCTAATCTTTGTCTATTTGAGTATTTGTTATCATGGTTGAACTTTACGCAATTTAAAGAGCTGTCATTCAGTAGATTTTTTTAAATCTTTAAGTTGTATCCTTTGATACAGCTATGTTGGAGGGAGAGAGGAAATGAGCAATTTTATTAATTTCAACCAAACTGAAAAGGCTTGAAATAATTGCTTTAATCATTAAGTTTTGCTTTAGTCATAGGTTATCTTTTAAATACTGTTGTAATCCATTTTAACTATAGTTTGAATTGTTACCAGCAGCTAAAAATGTCTGTGTATGAATTTAGGTTTACAAGTGTTTTGTATAAGTACTTTGCAAATACTTTTGTGCTGATTTATTTAAAGAATTATTTAATGTCAGTTCAATATGTCAAAATGAAGCAGAAGACAGTGGAAATTATATTATACTCTATCCACTTGAGCAATGGCATGCATCAAATTCACTTAACATTAAAATTAAGTAGACTTTCAGTGATGAGACTGAAGTGTCATTCTCTTCTTGCCTTCATTGGCAAGTAAGCATTCAGGCCTTTAGATGTAAATGGCAACTCAAGCTGTTGTGGTATCAGGTTGATCAAACCAAACCTGAATTTTGGAATGGCTTCAGTTCTTTCTGTCTTCCTCTTACCTTCCTTCCTACCCTGTGCATGATCCAGCATTCTATGAAAGAAACTTATTTATGAAATTTTGTTACAATATCAACTATCCAATACACAGGCATTGGTATTGCCTGTGCTGAGTTGCCTGTTACCAGTGTCTGGATTGCTGATAGCTTCAGTATCAGCTCTGGCAAGATTGCAAAACCTGTCATGATTGCTTCTGCATTAGCCAAGTTTTCTCTACACAGAGCTCAACCCTTAGCACCAGAGGTCTGATTGATTAGTGCCACAGTATTTCTTGCTCTTCTGAAGACAATGGCTTTCATCTTCTTCCTTACCTGCTCTGAACTGTGCTGGAACCTTCTAAGCCCCCACTATGTCAATGAGAGCAAGACCTTCCTTTTATGAAGTTTGTTTACTTAATCTGAGTGGAAAGCATATTAAGGCATCTTGGCTCTCAGAAGTAGTACTGGGAGGGTATGTTGATCATACCTACAACATCCTTTGCAATGTCCTTGGAATTTCCATATGCCTGAAGAAGCTCTACATTGTCCCAAGATCTGTTTTCTGCTTGTAGACTCAGAACTAAATGAATTGTTGTCTTTCAGACAGAACAACACTGTAGGTTCCAAAGCAGATCAGTCTTACTCATGCCTACCTTATCATTGGTAGTGGTGTCAGAAGTTTGTTGTCATTCAGGTTGAGTGTTTTGGGGGTTTTTTTCCTTAAATAATTAATGAGGATAACTAAGTTTTCTCAGTACACAGCTGGGTACCCTCAGGCCACATATCATTAGGTTTCCAGGTGCTGAAATATGGAAGATACTTAAGTTTCCTGGTTAAAAAAAAAAAAAAGTTAGGTCTTGATCAAATATTATGGCAAACAGAAGTTTTTCACAGCTTCAAAATATATGAAGTGGCATCATTTATAACATAAGTGAAATTGAAGGATCAGTATTTACTTTATTGGCGGTATCCACTAATAAGGGATCATGTCAAAGTTGGCAAATACCTGCTAAACTTCTTTGTTAGAATAATATTGCATCTCAGTTCTGGTGAGGATTGTTACATCCTAAGTTAGTTTAATTAAATCCAACTTTGTTAAGTGGGAATTAATGCAGGGATATATATTCACAAACTGCCTAAGGCTCATAAAAATATGAGTCCAGTCTAGTGAGCAGACACCAAGTAACTACAACATTGCTTAAGCTTGCTCTGGTTACTGAACTAGGTTTGTGCCAGCACCTGTTTAAAGCTCAAGTTTTTGATTCCATTACCGAAGTTCCCTGGAGAATTACAGTAAAGAAAAAGGATCTCCTATGGGACATTGCATTAACAATAATTTCACTATGTTAGATGAAAGAACAGTGTTTAGATTACTGGGAATGTACGTATTCTTCTAAGAATAAACCTTTTTTTAGCTGGAAGAGTTGATCATGAGCATCACAGAATACACGAAAAATATTTGTAAGAGCCAGTGCATTATGTCACTTATCTACCACGTCACAACAGCAAGTTGTGGTCCCATTCATTGTCCTGGATGCATTTTATCTACAATTTATTTAATGAAAATATGATAGAACAAGAATGACATTACTTCATATTTCATAGGAAATTAATGGAAAATTCATGGACTATACCTGTAAATGAACTTCTGTAGCATGAAGACTCAAGGGAGTATTTCCTCTTATTTGCCTGTTTCAAAATCTAATCTGATATAGTATCTGTGATCTTCAAAGGAAACACATGTTTCTGTGTTCTTGCCAATTAGTTCACCAGTGCTTTTTGGATAGTCAAGTTAGCAGGTCACAAAGTATGGGCATTTAGAGAAAGGTCTCTTCACGTAAGCATAGTGAAACTGAAGTGTTTCTCACTTCAGTTTGAAGAAGAAGGATTAAAGAAAGGATATTATTCATGTTAATGGACAGTATACTGAAATATTTTGTTTGAACTGAAACAAAAGATTATGTAAAGTGTAGCACCTTTTGCTACAGTCTGGTAGTGCTTGTTTTAAGTGGGTGGATGTTCACTGACATAAGTAGGTATGAGATAAAGTTTTCAATAGCATCATCTTAGTTTTCTTCAACAAGCAGTAAGAGAAGACCTCACTTGCTTTTTTCAAGGAGTACACTATAGCCTGATGAAAGTTAGAAATGTCTGTGTCTGCTCTTTTTTGTTTCTCCTTCCCCTAGTAGCTGTCCAGTTTTTCTGTTTCCAAAAGTAATTTCAATTAAGGAGGAATAATCTAAATTCTGATCTCTGCCACATGAGTGCAGTTTTTGCAGACTTTGAACCTTTACAGTTCAGACTTACCTCCTGTTTTGTTTTTAACCTTCCAATAAATTAAGGCAACATTTTTTCTTAAGCTGTTTTCTCAGAAAGTGAATGGGTGACTTTTTCTGAGGAGCTATACAAACAACGGTCATTTCACCATCAGTCTTGAGCCTCCACTTTCTAGGCTTACTGAACCTTAACTACAGGTTATCGTGGACTTGCTGCAAGTAAGTGCTGCAAGTAAGTGCTGCAAGTCATAGTCATCTCTGCCATCTATCTGCCTGTACAACAAGATAGACTTCCATTTTTCCTTCTCAAGAATGGCTTTTCAATTGGAAACAACAGCCTCTGGTAAGAGTGAAGTGCTGCTGACATCCTCTGAACACATTTCTGTGAAGAAATTCTTCATACATTTTTACGTCAAGGGTTTACGTACCGTATTTCAGAATTTCAGGTGAACCACATTGTTAATTTAGCTGTAATATGAGCTTGGTTTCCTAGGGAAATGAGGCATCAGTGATTATATTGCCTGAGCTTGTCCGTTCTGTTCTCCCCTTTTCTCAAATAACTGTACCTTGCATATTAGTATGTTCCAGAGAGAAACTGGCTATGGCAAAGAATCCCCTTCAGTTAGTTCCTTTCCTTGTTCTAAAATAATTTGTTGTGAGAGCTATAAAAATGAGTTAATTACAATACAAAGCAAACAAACATTAGGAGAAGAATTGAGATGTTTAGTTTTGTCTCTGAACTTTCCTGGTGTCTTTATACATCTGCCTTCCAGATAGTAAAAACTTATAAAAGGGACTGCTCCTCTTTTAACAATACAGCATCAAACATGTGGTTGCCACAAAACCAGTTATTACAGTGCAACTAATAATTATAGTAATCTTGTGAATATTAAAGTTTTAATATAAAGCATCTTGGAAACCAATTTCATAGATACGAAAATACCTGCAGAGAATATTTCTTAATTAATCCTTGATTAATGCAGTGGGGTTTACACTGCTCTCAGAATGAATGAAATAAAAGTTTTTTGGGAAGAAAATAAATACAAATCTATAGGTGCTGACTAGTCCTAGTGGAAATGGATATCTGTTCTATATTTATTAAAAACAAACAAAACGGCCATTTACCATAAGCACATCTGTTTGGACACAGGGGTCCCTTAAGACAAACTAGTGTCATGTAAGTGCAGTTGTTCTGAGTAAAAACCAACATAGGTATGTTTAAGCAACCAGCTTATATTTCAGGCTGAAGGGACACAAGCAATTGAAGCTTCTGTTCCCAGACAGATCACATATGCCATGGAAATAAAATAAAAAATAAAACCACACAAACCAAACAAAAAACCTTTATGAAGTCCTTCAGTTTAGGATAGTGAGGAATTGAATGTGGAGGAAGACAAAAGGAAATGGCATAATTTTTTTAGAGAGGAGAAGGAAAATACTGGAAGTTTCTTTTTATAAAGTATAAATATTGCCATTGATAAAATTGGGAGACTGTTACAGCCCAGCTGAAAAGCAGTTTCAGAAGTAGACCTGTTGGAAAACTGGAAGACTCTAGAAGTTTTTCATATTGATTGAATTAGACTATAGGGGCTAAAAAGCATGTGCTCACATGGAACCGGATCGGTGGTTATTTCCAAAGAATATTTAACAATTTCTGTTTAATATTACTCAAAGAGTTTGGGGACCTATCAAGAGAACTGAAGGCTTGATCTAGACAGAGCTTCCTGGACATTGCTGTGGTGCCAAGTGTAAGTAAAAGGAGGAATAGTTTCTCTTGCGGACCAGGCAGTTAACAATGCTGTATGGAGAGAGAAGAGTCTCGAGCTCATAGTTAATGAGAAGTTCTTGTTCATGAATAACTGTCTGGGCTGAAAGGTCAGAGTTGGCATGACTGTAGTGTGGATCCCAAATGAAGCAACAAAAAAATGAGAGGATAGACGGATCTTCACTTCTGTTTCATTTAAGCTAATTACTGCAGTGACCATCTGGTAACTAGATTGTAACTTCTTTTAAAAGAATTTGTATGCATACATATTTGTATGTGCACCTGCATATGCCATGCGTATATCTAAGGAGCTTATCATTGTCATGATAACATTGTGCAAAGGAAGGTGAAGATTAATAAATTGGCATATCTTCTCTTGAAATACTGTCTTTTAATGTACTTGGCTGTGGGGCACTTTACCATGGGTTGCAGTCAACTGCTATTTCTTGAATTGTTTGAAACTAATCTACGCAAAATGCTATAAATTTTATTGTAGCAAACAGCTATACTTTTGAAAGAAGTACCTAGTCGAAGTAAAACTGAGGGTCCGTTCCCAGCATATGTAACTCTGTGTAGCTGTATTTAGATTGTAGAATGAAACCAGTCTGAGTTGAGGTTGTATTTCTAGTTAAACTGATTTGTTTTCCTGGATTTACTGTTTTCAGTGATGCTAGGATTACAGTGATATTTATTGGATGTAAAGCCTAGGTATGTATTGACTGTAACCAGAATTTGTAACAGTTTTTGAAATAAATTATTAAATTGACCATTTGTCCTTGCTTTTACAAATATCAGTGCAAATACAGATAGATTTATTTGAACAAGTCAGGTCTGTTATAATTTTCACTTAAACTTGAGTTGTTATATTGCTAATGAACTGCACGTAACAGAAACATATGGCTACTGATGCTTTGCTAACAGAATTTTTATTTTAATCCCATGGCTATATAGTCTGCAGAACTGTAAATTTAATACAAAGAAAGATCTGTTCTCTGCATAGCTGTAAAATAAAACTAAGATGGTGTTGGATTTCAGTGTTGTGCCTAGCAGTTCCTTTAATTGTGATGATAAAAAAAATACTCACTCCATGGATAGCTCCTAAATTTTTTGTTGAAATACACAGCCTATTTCTGTTACTACATTCACAGTTTTACTTGCTTAATTTTCATATTCCCTAATACTTTACAAGACCTTACATTAGCACTGTTTCTGGGATTCCCAATGTGGTGATGTTTCGTTGTATGCTATTTCAGTTATGACTCTTTAGATCTTAAAAAGAACATACTGCCACTAGTTAGTGGTTTTGTTTAATGTATTCAGTCTTAATTAGGGTGGGCTTTTAGACAGATTTATCTCATGGCTAAAACTTGAACTATGTTTATGGTTAAAGCAGTGTTTCTCAACATTTTTATTTGAAGCTAGATGTGATATCTAGCTTAAAATGTTTTCATCGACCCTTCTCATTCCATAATAATTTTTTCTGTTTTGAAAGCAGTAGAAATTGACATATTGGGTGGTTGTGGGGGTTGGGGCAGAATGTACGTGTAGGTGGTTTTCTTCTGTGACGACTGTGGAGGTGCAGCATACAAAGTGAAAACAGTGGGCCAAAATTTCAACTTTTCTTAATATTCAGAAAATAGCATGATAGGATAGGCTTCTAACATTATATTTGTACCCCAGAAGTAAAAGATGAGACACATTTTATTTCTAGATAAACACTATAAATTGCAAAACCAAGAATTTTGCACATGAGATATCAAGATGGTAGAAGCAATTTTACATGGGCTTGCAAAAAGCGAGTCGCTGATGGTGGAAATTGACCTGAATTTGGCAATTTTAGAGAATTCCCAGAATGCATGTGACTTGAATCTACCCTCTCCCTCGATCCTTAAAATGCTATTTACTACAATTTTGTCACTGGTAAACACAACTGTTTTCAAAGTGTCTTCTTAGTAGAAAAGGCTCTATGGTTTTGGACTTGCAGCTTGCTAATGTACATAGGATTTTAAATGTTGCTATTTAACATCATTGGTTTTGATCTGTTTTTATACGATGACAAGAACTGGCTTCTTGGTTTTTTAGTTGGCAGTTACTTTGGTTTTCTTATGCTATTTTATTTTTAAAGTGATTTGCAAATCTGCACTTTTATTAAGCTCTCTTTAAAATTCTTAATATTTTGTCCCCAAAGAAGTGTCATAGCGGGTCCCACTATAGGCGTACATATATGATACAAATGAAGGACTACATTGTTTTGAAACTGATGCCAGTAGGGGAACTGAGGTTCATGAAGAAGTAGGAAGTAGAAGAGTAGCCATTGTGTTGTCAGTCCACTCCAACGGTTCATAACAGGAGGGTGGAACCCAGTGAATAACTGTCCAGCAAATCCTATCAGTTGTGACGTTTGAACATCAAGCTTGCATTATTTCAGGAAACTTCTGAAAAGAATGTAGTCTTTAATTTCTTAAAAAGAAAAAAAGAAGGGAAAATAAAACTATCGAATGCTCTCTCCTATACAACAGGGTAAGAAAGTTCCAGTTCAAACTCTGTTGTTATGATCCAAGTCTTGCTTGTGTGTGATGACATCATACTCTTTGCCAAAGAACATACCGCTCAGTTTTATGGATAGAAAGCTGAATATCTGACTTAGAGCAGAGGGTAATCATCTCTGTTGATTTGTGCATGCTGGGATGCTGTGCTGAAGCTGTTGAGCATATGCAAGTGATTTGGGGCATTGTGAGAGTATTAAAAGTTGGATTAGATTTACAGAAAATTATCCCTTGAACCTTTGAACAGATGATATGAAAGTGTCAGGAAGGACTTTGAAAATTCAAGGGCAGTATCAATATTAGTGGCCTTTGAACCCATATCTTTTTCATTAAAACACAGCTCCAGATGCTGTGAAAGAGGTTAACAATACTTCTCCAAATCCTTCATCCCAGGTTGGTGATGGATGCACTGAAGGAACAGATAGGGGAAGAGATCTGGTGATCTTTTCTGAGTCAGTCATCAGGGAAATCTCAGTGATGGAATCAGTCTTTCGTCTGGAAGTATGTGATGTTTTATTCTAGTAACTAGCACTTTAATTCATTGGGACCACATCTGAGCTGGACACCCTGTGTTTCAGACACTGTCTTGGGCAAGGTAAACAAAAACAGATGAGTCAACCTGAACCTGAGTAGTATGCTGAAGTACAAGAGTTACTGTCTCACCTGTCTTACTATAAGTTCCAGAGACCTCTCTTGACAGAGAATGTCACAGAATGTGACTTTTTTATTATATATAGAACAGAGACTATCCCTGTGAATTTTTCTTCACATTATGCAGCTGATTTACATACCAGTACAGGTGTGAACTCTGAAAGACCAATGTAATAATCATTTTTTACTAATACAGCTTTTATCCCTCATTCCAGTGTCCTGCTTAACACCTGTAGCAGGATCCACCTTCACACAAATGCAAGGAAAAAAAGCTGTGTTTCTCTTCTTACTGGAAGAACTTTTTTTTTTTCCCCCACAAGATTGGGTTCTTACTCTTTGTGACATCTGTATACATGCACACTTGTGTGCGTAATTACACCAAGCACATTGTTTGCTGGAATGATGAATGTTTGTAAATAGGGCTCAAGGGGACAGGATGCTCCAACTTGCATATTCTTTGTACAAAGCAGAAAATGCCCCACACAGACACACCCTTTCAAAATCCTGCAGACATAAATGTAATAGTGGGACAAAGGGGTAATGGAATTCTCTCAAAAAGAAATATAAATATTATACACTTGAAACAGGAGTGCATAATAAACAGTTTGTGAATCAAAAGTGCTGTGGACTTTAATAAGAAACATTCCTGTCATTCTCAGGAAACAGCAATTGACTAAACTCAGTTAATACTTTTAATATTTGCACCTTCTTTTAAAAGAAAGTATTTCATATTTTTAAATCAGGTCAGCAATACTAAGCTGCAATGGTGAAAGAACACTGAGCAAGTGTAATTGCACTTGTTTTTACCTTACACTTTGATTATTCACTTTTTCATCTGTGAAATCTTGGTACTTCCTGGTTCACTGAAGATCTGTCTCAGAATATGGCTTTACTCTGGCATTCTTGTTGTGACCCATGTAATCTATAGTATTTCTGATTCTGCAGAGATATTCACTGAACCAGGAACACAGAAGAATATGTGGAGATCGGGGGGGGAAAAGCTTTTATTAAGAAGTTGGATTGATTTAAAAAATAAACACTTACGCTGACTTCCAACCACAACATGGTTACAGAAATACTTACAGATGTCTCTCTCACTCACAGTATTTTAACTTTTACTCTTTTTTTTCTTGTGTGATTTATTAATTGTATCAATGAACCATTTCATTATCTTTAAAAAAACATTCTCATTAGTGTCATGCTGTCCTTCTAAGACTTAGGTTTGTACCTAGGATACTTGCACAAATACATTATAGTCTTCCCAAATATAATTGTTACCTCTGAATCTTCTTTCAGTCATGAGCCCTGTATACTAATCTATTATGGTTTTGGCAATTTACTTATATAAAATATAAATATCTGTGTATAGAAAAGCTGTATTTGGTGAGTAGAAGGTTGGCTTGATAGGAAAATGATTTTATTTCAAACTGTATTAGTGATCTGTTGGAACTTTAGTTAAGTATTTGGGCATTTATTAACAGATCTTGTTTTCCGCTGGACATGAGAACTGCTCTTTGGCCTCTGCAATGACATTACTATTTTTAAAGAGATGGGAAATCAGTAAAATGGGGGAGAAGAATGCAAATACTGCTTTCTGAATAAATTAAAGTCCAGTCATCTGAAGAGGTGACTGGAGAGATTCGAGTCTCAGTGAAATCCTTTTCAGGGATTTGAATTCCAAGTTGCATGTGTCCCCAAATCTTTATCTGGGAAAGCGAGCTTAAAAACATAGGGCTTGTGTTAAAAAATGGATCATAACTACGTGTTGAGGAATCAGCTTGATAGCTTTGGGAGATTTATAGAGAAAGAAACTACATGGATGTGACCTTTCATAAGTCATATAAATGGAAAGTATTTTGTGGTTATACTTCTATTTGCTTGTTTCCGAGAGCATTGGGAGTATATTTTTACATTTGGAAATATTGTAAATCCACTTCATATTGTTTTAAGTAATTCGGACTATATGCATATTATAAAAAAAAAGTTGTCTTGTCTCATGGTCTCTGAACATGAGGGTCCTTTAAAGGCTGGGTATTCATCTACATTTTTAGTTCCTAGTACAGTTCTTCTCAGTATTCAAAGTGTAAAAAGTAGATAGCAATGCAAAGGTAAGTGTGAAATATCTTTTAGTGACTGTTAGCAAGGAAATATCTTGGCATGTGGCAAGGTAATACAGAGAGCGCCTGAACCCTGACAGCACTAGAATTAATTATATCACTACATAAATCTTGAATCTCCATTACTGATCATTTCAAATGAAAATTCTAAATAGAGAACATCTAAAACACTGGTGAAAACAAGTCTTCCATGCACTGAAGACACATACACAAACACACGTAAATACGTACAACTGAATGTAGTGTTCGCCCAGAATCAGCATGTTTGTCACTAATATGCGAAGCCTAGATGAACTAATTAAAGTGCCTCCTCCTTCACTTTCTCTGCCTTGCTGTCCCCAAATGGTTCCTCATTTAGGATGCTGGTGTTATTAATCCAAATATTAATTTTAATACTACTTGTCCTTTGCTTGCTGTTGCCATAACTTTCTAACATGACTTTTTAAGGCACTCAGAGCGTATTTACCATACATACAACCTTTTTGTAAAAAAGTTAATCATTGTTTGCAACTAAGCTTTAAATAGTCATTTATGTAGGATATGTGCTTATAAGGAAACATTTAAATTTTCAGTCTTATGATTTCAACTGGATTCTCACAGTGTTGCTCAGGTTGTGCTGTCCTTTATTCCGCCAGTAGCACCACTGATGGAAAGTACCTTACTGCAATATTTGTTGGTAGGAGAAATAAGATCTGGATTTTTGAGAACTGTTTTTGTGGTGCTCTTGATTTAAAGGTGAAAAGTTGTTTGTCAAGACACGGCAACATTGGCGTGGTCTGGGTGGGTGCAACTGCTGCTCACTGTTGAAGAACAGGCAGGGTGACCTATACCAACTAAGCTTTGAAGTCTCTGAACATTTTGTGCATCCCATTATCAGTTGGTGATGGCAGAGATAGGTGATTGCTTTGACTGAGGTTTTAGGAAAGATATGGTGGTGTTGGAATCTCTTTCCTGCCTATAAAACTTCATCAGATTAATAGGGGCATCTCAGATTAATGTACTTTTTTAATGGTAAAACTGTAGTGTTTTAACAAAATTTATCTGCTCTCCTTTAGAAATTAGGATAGAAGTAAACAAAACAAAAATTAAGCAGCACTCTGTAGTGTTGGATAAATTGGGGTCCTAGGAAACAAAAGCACTTTTCTGTGAATGTATGGAAGAAACAAGTCTGAGAATACCTCCCTGCAATCTAGTTTCCTAATATTGTTTCTCCCTGTTTTGTGTTATTTTTTCTAGTTTGTTGCAGAGACATTCCAAATTATGTAAACTTTGGTTTTAATCTTATTTTAATCTGATGTGATACCTGATATTAGAGCAAGTAGAGCTAATACACTTGGACTTAAGTTTCATTGAACAAATTGAAATTTAAGATCATGAGCATCTTACATATCAGTCTTTTTTAAAAATATAAAATATCCCGTACTGTCGTGTCATTAAAACATAGCTAATAAATACAGTTTTTCAGTGAGGGCTTAGAAAGATTCAGTCAGTATGATGGAACGATCTTCTCTTGCAAATGTACTTTGTATCTCTTGTTTCTACATAATCATTTTGTATACATTTTAGCTCACTTGGAATCAGTCAGAAATATTAATTTTAGACTGCACCTAATATTAATTTTAGACTGTGCCACACCTAGATTATTTATTTCAAATTTGAGTCCCAAACTTACCAAATCATGGGTTTGACCTTTGAAGAAATCAGCCTCATTTTCTTAGATTGTGTTTTTCAGACTTAAGCGAACAGTATTGCTGTGGTAAAAGTGTCACCCCAACTTTTTCTGCTGTCAAATTAACTTTTATCTACTTAAATGACATTAATCTTGAAAGTTGTGTATCTAACATGTATTTTCATGGACAAGAATGTTATTCTTTCTTCTTAACCATTTGTCTTTTCCCATGCTTTTCCTACCAGCATTCTTTACCTAACTCTGATAGTAACTCATTGTGAAAGTAGTGGTAAATTACCATGACCATAATAAAAGAAAATGGCATAGGCAAAACAGGTCTCAAGTTTATATTTGCAAGTCTGAAAACAAAACAAAACCCTGGGTTGTTACTCACACTTAAAGAAAACAGTGTTTGTTTTCATGTTCAATTATTGATGCCCGAAGATATACTTGGAGGTCTTGCTGATACTTTTTTAATGCTTAGTAGATATTTATTTAAATTTGTTTTAATGAAGAAAACTCAGTATCTTGTCCTATAAGTAAGCTTTTCAGATTCTGCAAAGTTGTTCCCAGACTACGATTTTCACCTAACTTTTAAAGCAGGAATTACACTGGGCTCAAACGCACTCTTTGCCCAGACTGAGGCGAGTGTTTTGCTGCGTTACCTTGGGACAGGGGCTGTGTTTGGAACACTGTGATGCTGTGGGCAGTGCACACAAGGTAACTGCCTTTGTTTTCATTAAAGATCCTGTTTAAAGAATCCGTACTCCTTGATCAGACCTGGTGGGTTTCCTGGAAGACAGAAGAAAGAATTTCCTGGAATAATTATATATTCTCCCTAGAGTGAAGCAGATTTCTCAGTCTCATTTGCCACTTCACATTCCCTAGCCTGCTTTCTCCTAGTTTTATTATTTTTAAAAAACACATTACATGTAGAAAAAGGTTGGGAGAACATGTAACTGCTTGTATGAAAGCTGGCTAGTGAAAGTGCTATGCAGTAAGGGTACAAGTTGCTTGTGCTTTATTTGACAGTTGCTCTTCAAGTTATTGCATGCTGTCATTTGGAGGAAAAAGGCCAAACTTTGCTAACCTTTGTGATGCAAGTAGCTCATTAGTACTAGTGAAGTAAATAGTGTGTGTATTCTTCTCTGCTGCAATTCACATTTCAGCTTTAAAAACAAATTCTGTTGTGCACTTCTCTGATCAGTTGTTAATAAGTTTTGTTCCATTACAGGTATGTATCATGCAAAATTACATGGGTTAAGTTTGACCCCAAGATAAATTACCTTTCTGAATGCATGTTATTCTCATACATTTCCTCTGGAGACCTTTTTTCTCCAGAAAGGATCCTGAAATATAAATTTCACAGTCAACTTCTGTGAAGCTGACTGACTTGGTAGGGCTGAGAGGTACCACATTCAAGTAAGTGTCTGTTAAAAGACTTCCACTTATCATAAGCTGGCTGCAGATGCTAAGATCAATGCTGACTCAGTCCTCCATGTTCTCATCCATATTCTGTCTTTCTATTCCACTTTCCTCCCCGCCCCCCATCACATCACAGAAGTTGTAAATTGCATTTATCCTTTGCTTATATTGTTTTAAACAATCCCTTCCCCTCCCTGTTTGCTGGAGGTTTCCATCCCCTCGATTACAGTCATACCACAAAGACAATTGAGCAGTAGTGAGAGCTGAGAGGTCAGAAACCTCCCAGAAGAGGTAGGAATGATCAGCTGGGACTGGAAATCTCCTGAAGCAGATTTGTCCTGACCATACAGTTTGGAGGCTTCTGCAACATCAGTTGTCTGCGTGGCCTCTCCTTACCCAAAGGAACATCCAGTAGGTTGAACAACTTGTATGCTCTTCCTTACCTCACTTTTATCCCCAAACCAGTTGCTGTTTAAGCTTATGGTACAAACTTAACAGCCCTACCAGAAGTCCTGCTCCCTTGTCTAATTTCCTACCATC
Source organism: Haliaeetus leucocephalus (assembly GCF_000737465.1). Lineage (NCBI taxonomy): Eukaryota > Metazoa > Chordata > Aves > Accipitriformes > Accipitridae > Haliaeetus > Haliaeetus leucocephalus. The sequence continues at coordinate 7,932,541 of NW_010972962.1, read as the reverse complement.
CCCTAGGCCAGAAGCTGCTTGTCCTCCCCAAAGCATGCCAATACTCTTCCTGCACATCGTTTCCCATCCTTTCTACCAAATCCTAAGTTTCTTTTCTTCTCATTCTTGCTTTACAGTTAATCGCGCTAAACCAGATTCCTTATACCAGGTCCTTGGTTTATGCATTGGCCCATTGCACACTCTTTCCTCCCAACCTCATCCCCCCTGCCTCCCACGTCTTCCACTTCCATGGAAAGGCAGGTCTTGCCGCTGCCTGGAATAAGCCTGCAGTCACTTACTGCTTTATCCATTGCTATTTGGTGCAGGGAATTGCACTTGCATGCCAAATACAGAAATACCTCCTCTTGAAAGAATACTCTAATCAGAGGTTGCAAGGTGATTCTTTGTTGATAAGTAAGAAAAGGTAATAACTGATTTTCCAGATTCTGCATCTTTAAGGAAAAGGAACTGTAATGTACAACTTGGTTGGACTCCAGGCACAAAAGGAAATGGGTTATAGCAGTTGTGACTGTGCAGAGCAGATGTTTTGGTTGGACTGGCTATCGACCATCTGACTCATAATAAATTGTCAGTTCCAGTAAATTCCCAGTTTTCAATTACAGTAGGTAGGATACGAGAAAACAATACCATTTGGATGGTGTATTTAAAGCGGTTTTGATGATAATTTTCATAAACAACTCATACTAACTTTGTAAAAAGATTAAGTATCTTGCAAAGGGAGCAGCTGTAAACATTGAAGCATGCATTTGAATGTAAATGTAGATTGATATGAATGAACACTAACAAATGGTTGTTTAGGCAGTGCCGACACAATTAGAAGTAGGATTTTAAGTTTTAGTTTGGAGTCTTGTGATACCTGAAGTCTTTTCCTGAAGTTTTTTGGGAAAAAAAATTTCTAAATGCCTTCAAACTTCCGTTTTCATCTGTTCTGTGCTGCATTTGTATTTTCACGTGGTCTCTTGTTCTTGAGCTTCAAAAATACATACTTAATTAATGAACCTTTCATCTGCACTGGCTAAGTAGACAAAGGGTAAATTAGAATAAAATACCATGAGCTTTTTCTTTATGCTTTTCTTTGTGAAAAGTTTTATTTATTCTTATAAGTTGTTGCTAGAAGGTCTCTGCAATAGAAAAAAGTCTATGGGTTGAAAATCTTTACTTTTTATTTTGTTCCTTTCTCACCACACTGCTTTACTATGTATATTTTGCATTTCCACAGCACTTTGGAGGTTTAGTCAAGGATCAGTCCACATTGTGCATAGTATTCTGTAAACATAGGAAACCGCTTGCAGTTCTTGAGAAAGAAAACTATTTATTTTCAGTGTTAAATGGTGTAACCATTTTTTTTCCTGTTTGATTTGAATGGACATTTTCTGAAATGAGGAAAAGGTTATTTAAAACAAAAACCAAACATGATAGCAAGATGGCAGAAAGACACCATGAAAATCTATGCTGGATCTTTTACATTGCAGTGTGCTAGAGGTTTGGGGTTTTTTTTTACTATCAAGCATAAGACTGTTGTGGAAAAAAATAATAGGTGTGCATTGTCACATGCTTAACTAATGATTTCAACCATTTTTACAAACATTCAGTTTTTAAACCTCAAAATTCCTGTGGCCCAGGATGTGTTCTCTGTTCAGTGGAAGTTCATTTTAATAATACCTTCTGTAGAGTGTTGTGTGGAAAAAGTTCTGTGAGTATAAAATGGTACTTTAATGTGGCAGTTCTAACCTTGGATGCTAATGTTTATGGAAAATTCCCATTCTTAATTTTTACAAAATTAGTTTTTTTCTTAAATATAAAATAAATTTTTAAAATAAAATCCTCTAACATTGTGTTATGAGTTAAATACAAATTATGAGAAGGAACATGGCTACTTAAAAAATGTGTTGTGACTTTAGTTCAACAGCCTCTTTTTTTCCTAAAAGGGAATAATATTGCTAAAGCAATTGGATGTCACTCTCTCTTTTGAAGCCAACTGAAAAATAAAAATAGAGGTGATTTTTGCATTGCTGTTCTGTTTAAATCTGGCCTGTTCTTTGAGAGAAATACGCATGCAGAAATGGGAAAGGGGAAGACACTGCCTGAGCAGAGTTTGATAAGAAGCATTAAAACAACCCTTGCCTTTGGACGCTTTGGTGTAATGGAAGGATCTCGGCCCCTGTTCTGGGGAAATGTCATTGCCTGGTAATACAAGGATCCATCATCTTACCTAGTCACTAACAGGTTTGTAGAGATGACCAGGAGAGAGATCACTGAAGGAGTTAAGTTGTGACTGGCACAGACAACATCAAAAAGGTCTATTAGTTGAAAAGCTTTCCACAGTTTATCTGTAAGAGGTGGTTTTGGTTTAGTTTTATAAACAGCAGTTGTAACAAACATACTAGGGTTGAATGCAGTTCTACCAAGCAGATTCTTGCATAAATAGAAGTAACAAAGTCTGAAAGGAATGAACAGTATGGTGTCAGATAGAAGGGACTTTGTCATAAATCTGTGTAAATCTGCAGCCACCCGAGGAATAAGGTTGAGCAGCTTCATGGTGTACTGCACTGCATCTTTTAAAACCTACAGGAATGCTGGTTTTGGGGGTCTTTTTTAAGTTACAGTTTTCATTTCTCAGGGCCAAAAATATGCATCCATGTGAAAAGTGGTAGTTATAGAAGAAAGCGAATTTCTTTACTCAAATTTGCATTGGACAGTAGCTGTATGAACATAATGCAGTGCTGTGCTGGCCACAGTAGTTGCCGTAGTGTTTGTTGTGTGTTATTTTTGTAAATGAAAAAAAAAAATCACATCTCAGTTTATTGCTCTTACTACACGCATCAGCTTATTGCAGTTTAACATGCAAAGATACCATGATGATTTATGTCGTTGTGTGGTTTGTTTTTTTTTTTTTTACCTGGCATGAGTCTTCATATTAAAGCAGCCACTAGTGAGTGTAGAAAATACAATGTAATATTACTGTATGGGTTAATGGATGCTGTAGTGGTGTTCACCTAATCTGTTTTGGGGTTGTTATTTTTTTTCTTCCTTGTTTTGCTTTTCTTTGATCAGTAAGCACTTGGATGGTATTCTAGAAACTGGTCTTATGTGTGGTGTCAATCTGTGTGTGCACATCAACTTAAGCACTAATACTAAATGCAAGATGAAATATGTTTGGTTTTGTCCATGTAGCTTGTAAAATGCATGTAGGTTCTATTCTGTAAAAAACCAAATTATTTGAAAAGAATTAGAAACAAAAGAACACGGTCTCGGAAGAACTGTATACCTACACTACTGAACGTATTATATGTACTTGTCATCTCTTGAAGAATGCCCATTAAAATAAAACCTTTTAAATCATTAGCATTACTACTTAATCTGTCTTAATAGTTCCTTTTGTTTGATTGACAATTAGCAAATTAATGGGAAAAAGCTAGCTGATGCCATACTCCACTTCACGAGTGAAAGCTGTTCCTTATTTAATTTTTTTCCTTAATGATGGAAACATATTAAATACTGGGGAAAAAGTTGGGGGAAGATTGCCCTCTTGGGTATTTTTTGTTGTTGTTTGTCTTGTTGAAAAAGGTTTTGTAATCTGTGCTGGTGGTTCTACTGTAGACGATAGTCCCACTCAGAAACGTAACGCTGAAGGGAACATTGTGGGTCATGAGATCCTGTCTGTTGCTGTTACAGGCAACCATGCCATATAATCCCATCCATAAACTGATCATACCCCAACAGGACAGCAGCTAGTTTTTGTCCTCACCATTTGTATGGAGTGTTGTCCTGCAACTTCAGGTTAAAACTGTGTTCTGATTTCTAGCCATAGTGTGCTCATGAAGCCATAATGTGCTTGTGACCATTTTATAGGCATTTCCAAGAGTACACTTTTCTTTCAGCTGTCAGAAATGAGCTGCACACCAAGGCAGAATTTGAGAAGAGTCAGCTCTGTCTCAGTTTTCGTTGAAGACAATTAGGCTTTTAAGACCCATTCTTCCCTGCAGTTTATCACTAAGTTTCATGGCATGTTTTGTTCTGCATGTTAATAGCTGGTATGCAGCTAGTCTCTCTGGATGTTGACAGTTTCAGTCCTGCCAAAGCTTCAAATGGCACAAGGCAGTCTTCCTGAAACCACTCAGGAGTCGCTTTTTTTTTTCTCCCCAGATAGGGCAGGGTCTCCTAACAATGTTTAAGTGGTTTGCATGTTCCTTCCTCACAGCTGCTTGTGGGACAGAGCATACCAGGGCAATACCAGGCCTGTTTTTCAATGGTTACGCTTTAGATTCCCCACTTAAGCATCTACTAAATAAATTGGTGTTTGACTTAGTTATCTGTAAGCTTATAAGTATTCAGTTTGTTATTTGCCATTTTATATTTATTATTTTTTACGTACAGGATGTGAATGAAGATCCTGGAGAAGATGTTGCACTTCTCTCCGTTAGTTTTGAGGATGCGGAAGCTACTCAGGTTTTTCCTAAGCTGTACCTCTCCCCACGTATTGAACAGTGAGTGAGACAGGTTTTTTTTCTGGTGTTTTGATTCTACTTCATCTCTGAACTTTACAATTTTTTCCTGATATATGTGAGAAATGTTGGCTAGGTGATAACATGCTATTGCTTTAAATTGCCTACAGTCATAGTGATTACTGCAAGCATGTCTGCGGTAGAGAAATGACAGATCTTCTTTTGGCTAGTTCTGTCTCTATGCCTGGACCTCGTATGAAGAAAAGTCATCACTGGCTACATGTGGTATTCTTGTAGCATCATAATCTATGAAAACTATGCTGTGTTTTCCTGTGGCAGTATATTTTTGAGTGCCTCCTACAGTACAGCATACTGATAGCTTTTTTTGGGGGGCAATCTTTAATTTCTTTTGGGAAGGTAAGTTCACTGCATATACATAACACATTTGAATAAAGTATTGTTGTAGAAGCTAAAGGGCTTTATTAATTGTTTTTTAGGAATTTGCAGCTTTAGTAAGTTACTTTTTTCAGGAGAATATCTGAATATTTCATTTTAAGATTGTTGAGCCGTACTGATCTGTTTACCAGTTGGCAAACAGATTTGCTGAGAAACAAATTTCTGCTCCTAAAATGGAAGGGTGAGGATTAGAAATCAGTCTGCTTTCATGAAATTTCTCTTCTTCCATTTCTGGAATTAAGAATGTCTTAATGCTCCTCCTTCCTTTCAGTATCTCAGTCTTGTAATGTCTGCTTCAAAAAATTAACTACATTAGACTGTTCAGGTATACAACAGTCAAACTGCTCTAGCATTCTTTCAGTGATGCTTTGTTTTTCTGGGTAATACTGCAGTGGCTTTCCTCTGAACTGGTGATGACACTTCTGGGTAGAGAAGAAAGGATGGGAAATACTGACTACCACAGTTTTATAATAACTCAGTGATAAAGTTTGTGTGAGTGAAGGAACATGGTATCTTGACATTTTTCTCAGCAGGGCATTGGTCTGGATAAAGTATTGGATGCAATTAAAAAAACAAAACCCAAGATTTGATTTAGATAAAGGCATAAGGCATCCCAGATATTTTACTTAAGAAAATGTAGGTTGCACATGCACGTGCAAACACACACACAATATTTTTAGCAGCTTTTACATTTTCATATTTTTTATCAATTCACTACTTTTTGTCAACATTAGCTGAGGGAATAATTGTAGTCAAACATGTAATTATCCTTGCATGTTCCAAAGGATTCTTATGCTCAGCTGCTGTTAAAAGCAAATGGGCTGTCATTAGTTTCCATTGTATTTTCAGCTCTAGTCACATGTTGATTAAGTGTATTTCAGGCCACCCAGGTAGTCTGTCTAAATGACTCATGTGCTAAAGAATACATTGGTTATTTTCCCCCTTTCAATAGTATCTTTAGAAAGATGTTAACCTTTTGATACCAAGCATAATAGCAATATGAAGGAACACTTTGTCTTCCTAAAAGTATTGCATTTTCTGTCAGTGCCCTAGAGAATATCTGATTTTAGATGTATGTTGTAGAGCAATATAGCAGAAAGATATTTGAGTGGTGTTAGTACATATCTGACATGTGGCATATTTATGGCTTTGTCATTTATAGCATGTTAAAATCATGCCAGTAAACCCTGGAGTTCCATGCCACACCTTTGTCATGTTATCTCTGTATCGAAGTTGAGATACTTAACTTGTCTAACTCAGTCTGTGCTCATGCATTTGTATGGTATTCATCATAGTATCTAGATACTGGTAATCGATAATACCAGAGTTGTGTGTGAGCTGTTGCACCTTACTTTATTCTACTGGCTACATTTTATGTGCCATGGAAAAATGTATGGGTACATTTTCAGTGTTTGTTTGCGCTTTAATAACAGAGATGTAGTTGTCTCTTGTTCTTTCCCAAAACCAGTCTCTGCTCTGTTTAGCAGGGGCTGACAGTCTAGATATTTAACTTTCCAGTGTTTGGGAACTGAAGCAACAACGCATACTTCTTTATACTTTTTGCCAAAAATACAAAAAGCCTCAAGAAGCCCTGAGGATTAGTTTAATGACTTTGAGGCCATGGCATGTTACATTTGAATTGTGTTCTGCTTATAAAAGTTCTTTCCTGCTGCTAACAGTAATTGCATCTACAAAAACCATGTAAGCAAATCACTAGTGTATTTTTTTAATGCAGCAGATTTTGAGGTGGAGTAAGTACTAGTTGACAGTTCCCAAGTACTCAACAAAACAGGAAAAATACCAAATTCCCACAATTATTTTGCTAATACTAAACTCGGTTCACCTTAGGAAGAACAAGCAAACAGGAACAGCATTTTTCCTGACGTATGAAAAAACATTTTCAGATACAAATGTTACAGCTTTGTAGAGAAATAAGAGCAAAGGGCCTATTTGTGTAATAGGAGTTATCTCCTGCTTTCCCAAGAGGTTTCATTGCTTTTGTGCTCTACCATATAAACATGCATTCCCATATTGCACTTTCTAAAAATGATACATACCCACAGATCTTGTCAGCGAATTTGAGCCCTAGCAATATGAATATAGTGGTTTTGCTTTGAAGGGTTATTGTAAAGCATATTTGCTCTATTTTGAGGTGGATGTAAACGTAATACTAGTAAGACTTTGACTGCTCTTTGTGATAGACTCTGGAAGAGAGATTTGCAAAATGAGGGAAATGTCCACTTCTTATGGTTTGGGGCCAAGACGTTAGTACATTGGTTGGCTTGAAAAAGCTCACGTATTAAAGCAGGGGGTAAAAATGCTGCAGAGAAGTGCAGTGGCTCATTGGAGTCAATATCGGTGTTCCATTGACTTGTGTGGTGTGGTGTCTGGCTGCAAGAGTGTCCAGTCCAGTTCTTAGAGTGAAAAAACAATCCCACCCTTAGGGATGAGGAGCATTTGTGTTAGTTCATAAAAATCTCAGCAATAATTATTCATAATTATACCTGGTTTAATTCTTTCATTAAAATTTGATAATTTAAAAACATTCCCTAAAATACTAATTGTTCAAAACACATTAGCAACAATTTCTAGTTAATGTTTTCTTAATCTGAAATCAATCACTTAAAAAAGCTTTCATTTTATAATTTTAAGAATTGTTCTTATTCTTCACTGATGCACTGCATCAATAAGCAGATAGATGCCAGTAACAGTTGTTTTTAATTATTTCAAAAATTAGATTAAGTTAAAATGAAACGTGGGGTATTTATGATATGTGTTTTGTTTAAAAACTATCATCATAACTGTAGTATCATAAAAACAAGTTTCTGCACACTTCTGGAGGAGGTGATAACCTGGGAAACCCTGTAGACAGACCACCCAACTTGAGAGGATGGTGCTAGTCAGCATCTGTGAGTGTGTGTCCCCGGCTCATCCTTCTCCTCGTGAGATGGGCTGCAGGATGCTTTTCATCCCCCACTGATGGCTGCTGTGCTTTGGGGAGAGGGTCAGAGAGCTGAGCAGTGTCAGTACCTGAGGCCTCTCACTTGCTCATCCACCTGACCATCTCCTGCTGCTAAGTAGGCACAGACATATTCTGAGGCTTCTTCTGCACAATGAGGAGCTGCTGGGATATTTATTTACCCCTTATGTCTCTGCATTTCCATGCATTATTCATAATGTCTCTAAACCTGTCAGTAGAAAGCATCTTGCTTGCTCAAAATTACCTTTCTAGTGAAAGTGTACTAGATACTCATATGGAAAGGAAATTTGTAATAAAAGTATCCATCATATCTTTGGTTTCCATTTATTAAAAGTCACTAGTCTCTAAATCCCAGGAGTCAGTGCGAGATTGAACAGCTAATTTCTATATTAATGCTTAAAATGTGTGTCAGCGTAGTACACATGAATGTGGATCAGAAGTGGGTTTTTAAAAAAGAAAAAAATTAATGTATGTTTGTGGTTTCTTTTTTCTTTCATGAGTTGTTCATGCTAAAGAAAATAAAAATGGGTTTGTCTTGGTTCGCATTTTAAGAAAAAAAGATACAAAGGTAGAAACACTGTTGCTCAGTGAATGCTGTGTTCCCTGGATTCAGGCGAATAATCCTGCAATAAACAGTGTTGTCCTGGAGGGCTTCTTTCTGATAAATATGTGGATGTGAATATGCTAAGAAAACCAGCTGTCAGTAGAACTTGTTTTGCTTAAATGGATCAGGCTCCATGCTTTGGGGACTGAAATGGTCATTTTTTACTGGTCTGGGAGCTGTGCCAGAGGGTTCTTCATGACTGAGGGTGGTATGCAGAGTTCGGTGACTGCATTTAACCTTCCCATACAGACAGGGGAGAGTAACAAGAACCTGGTCTGAACTCTTAGGCTTTGAATGTTTCTGTATGTTTTTCACTGATGGGGAAAAAAAAAAAAAAAGAAGAGAAAATTAAACACATGTATTTGCTCTAAGGTGTTTCTTATCTTTTACCTGTCCTTTCTGTTAGGAGCTGAAGGAGGAAAACTGTAGCATATTATCCATTTACTGCCAGGTACCACCTCTCACTACGTTTGAGATGCAGGGGTGCTGTGAAGGGCTTCACCTTTAAAGTTGGTATGCCATACTGCTGAGTGCACATCACCGGTTGAAGCCTGCTGTTTCAGAATGGTTATGAATACACAGGCTCTAAATGAGTGGTCATGTTTAGGCCTTTTTATATGTTTGTCTTTGTAGAAGACAGAAGTAAGAAGGTCTTCTATTTGGCATATAACAATGTGCTTATTCATCTGAGTTGATGATTTCAGTAGAGAATTGTTAGTAGACAGCCAAGACAGTCCACGACCTCTTCAAATCCCAGAGCATTTTTGCAGACATGGGAAGCAGGAATTACTGTAGCTTTGCAGGGCTTTCTCTTCAATTAAGCCTAGTTTGGTCATGCCTCTACGCAATGCCTGGCCAGTGAGTCAGTGATACCTCCTGCTTGTTGTATGTGCTGTGTCCCCATCATCCAAATCTTCTGAAACTGTAGGCAGTACTGTAACCAGATTTCCAGTCTAGCTCTGCTTTGCAACTCTTCCTGTGTCCTAAAAATCATCTGGTTTTCTGCAGCCACCTTTTGATGGCCTGTTGACAGCTTCAGAAGAGATCAGGGTACTCTGGGATTGACATTCAAAACAGATTGACTTGTACTTCTGTCCCGGGCATTCAACTGTACTGGCTGTTCCTTTTTTTTCTGAAGCTGATACAGAACAATTAGTGAAAATAGTTGTAGAAGAACTAAGATTATGTGTCCATTATCTAAATGGTGCTTTATTGCTGGATATGTTGATACTGTCCTTAAATGGTTCAGTTAGTGAGATTTTTAAGATGGTTTTCTTTCAGTTAAGAGACTAAGCATTTAGACCTAATCATTGAGATATGACATACTTGACACAGTTTGGTGGGACTGATTTTGTTGCTAGGTAATGAGGTACCAGTTTCTCTGTATAGGAGATAAGGGGCATTTTTTTGTCTGACATATGCTTTGTGGCAATCCAGAGGTCAGTGTTGCCTCGAGTCTCAGAGCAAAACTTAGAGTTGAACGTTGGGGAGGGTTTGTGTCTTCCTGGAGGTTTTGTCAGGTTTCTCTCTAGAGTGTTAGCCTGTATGCTTAAGGTTCTGTAACCTGATGGTGGAAGGAGTATTTTTACATGGTGTGTCAAGTAGTGTATCCCTTAAAGGGATAGTATAGTAGAGGTGTATAGAAAATTGAATTAATAAGAAATTACAAAAGAAAAGGGAAACGCGATTCAAGACAGCCCTCTCCAACTCCCTTCCTTTAACGTACTTCTGACTAGAGTGGAATGGTCTACAGAAATTTCACTAGTTTTAAACACGTTTGTTTCCTTTAGATACAAACCTTTCCATTAAGGTGTTGCATTTTTTCACTTGTGTACGTATAGTTTATTTCAAGCTACCCTAATTAAACATACAATTCTGTTTCATGTTATGTTGTCATGTACTGTGAGTATACCATGTTTCATTGTAATAATCCCTGTTTCAACATAGGCATTTCTAAGTACCGTTGTAAAGCTGTACTCTTCTAAAATATCCTCCTCAGCATTTTTACTGTGGTATCACTGCTTCTAGATATGTTTACCCTCCTACAAAGAGTGATAATGAAGCAAAAAGGGAACAAAGTAATTTTTCTTTAGGACATCAGACAGTATTATTCATAAAAGTGTTCTTGGTTCTTTACTGTTGCCCATATGTTTAGACTTGTATCTTTGTAGAGTGAGATTGTCAGAAGCACTTTTAATTAGTCAAAACTAATTCTGGCAATGACATTGAAAACTACTATCATCTCAGTTGCTAGCTAGGCCAGTATTTAGTACTTTTGAAATCTTTCCCTGTATTTGCAATAGGGATTTTTTTTATTATTACTTTCTTAGATTGTGTTTACTTTGCTACTGAAATTAATTTTAGTTTTGCAAAACCTCTTTTTTGATACATCAAATGTTTGGGGGCTTTTTATTGCCTATGTTATTCTTACAGTTTGGGGGGTTGGAGGGTATTTTTATTGCTTTTCTGACATCCCTGGTGCAGTACTGAAGTGCCTTTCTCAGGTATTTCCCCAGGACATTAGAGCACACACAGCAGATTTCACCTTCCTTTCCTGAAATGTTTTTGTAAGAGAAAGGAAGCCTGCTGAACAGAATCAATCCATGTTAGTACTGAACTGTGTCTGTCACAGATGGCAGGATTTTTTTCATACCTAAGAATTAATAGGAATCTTTGGGGGTTTTTAAGTAGGACCTTTTGTTCTAAAGAACTGTGTGGGCCAACTGTAGGGCCAGCTTGAACTCCTTGAAATGTTTTCCATAAAATTAGTTAGGCTGACCAGAGAAATTTGAAACAAGTGTCATCGTTTTTTGTTCTATGTCTTGTGATACGGCAGTAATAGAGCAAGCAGGAGGGTCTGGTAACCAGAGTTAAATGTTAGCCTAAAAAATTCCAAACTAAGTGTTTCTTGAAAATGCAATGAAAAAATCAGTTCTTATCTGAACTGTAAAATTTATACATAGGGAAACTTAACTTGGAGTTTGTCCAGGACTAAGTTAATTGTGGTTTGATGGATAATGTGCTGTTGTTAAATACTACTTTAAAAAACAACAATTAAATACAGAGTTGCTGGGAAATCACAATTGAAGCAGTAATTTCTCTGTTAAACATGCATAATTCCACAGACTGTCTGCTTGGAATGAAATAGCTCTTGCAGAAGAAAAGTGCTTCAAAGTTACTGACTGCATCAAATTTAAAAATTATCTGACAAGTCTGAGATTTCTGCCAATTTATCCTTAAATATAAACACATGAGCAGGTCATTGAGGGTTTTTCTTTCAACTCGAAGTTAAGCTTTAGCTGTTCAGCTGCATCCATTCTAACTGGGTATTAATTAATTACAAAAACTGACAAACAGTAGTTACAATGAGTTAATTAGAATTTGTCTTGGCAACAAATGCAGTGAGTATAGAAAAGCACATTTACTCAACAGTTATGAAAACTCAAATTTCCTAGAGTACACTTTGAACCTGCTTTTGTTGCCATGTGGGTATTTTTCCTAGTTCTTGATATAAATCCAAACCCACCACTACAGAACATGATACTATCTTTTAACAGAGTACACTTCACTGAAGCTGATTTTTGCATATTTGGGATATGTGGCTTGCTTTCTGAATATTATGACTAAATCATTTGTTTTCAGAGAACTTCACACTAATTGCAATCTGCACATTTTAGTGTTCTGTCTTCAGACTTTTTCTATTTTATTATTTTAAACAGTTAACAAAAAGTCAGCTACTGTTTAATGCTTGCTTCCAGATGGTCATGTTCAATTTGTACGAATCTCTGACCACTTGGAAGTGAAGAGTTAAGGATTTTCAGATAAAACTTCTAAAAAATGTGAAACACAGAATTAAGTTGTATGTGAAAGACCTCAGTTTTGATTGCCTGTGTTGTGTTCTTCCCCCTCAATTGGGGAGAGCTGGCAGCACCCACCAGGAACCATGTTGCTGGCGTTTTGGCAGGCAATGTTGTGGCACAGGGAGCATGGATTGAGGAGGATGGCAGAGGAACAGCCCTGCAGGGAATCTGATGGGCAGGAGGGAGACTGGCCTGTTGTCTGTGTGATCAAAAGAAAGGACTGAAGTGCGTCCTTGAGATTGCCAGAAGGGCTCATTCCCCCGGTGACCTGCCTTTTTCCCATAAGCTTCCTGGCCCCACGGTAGGACTAGCTACCACCTCTCAGTTTTCTTTGCCTTCTGCCTTCCTCTTTCCTGCCAGTAATCAGTGGCATTTTAAGCTTAATATCTTCTTGAAAGGAGCTGTAATACCTCCTTAATAATCTGTTGTAGGAAGATGCCATTTCCCCAAAATAAATAGTGGCTGATTTTTGCAACATGACTACTGGGTTTCTGGGGGTTTTCTTTTCCCTAATTATTGTTAAGAAAGTGATTTATTGTATTGCTGATGTCATTTAAGGCATATGAGGCAGTCACAGTCTATCCCACTACTTAATTACACGAGCTACTTGGCTCGTGCGAATGTTAGCTAAAAACCCCTTTCCTTTCAGCATTTGCACATTGGACCTACCTGGAGAATATGTGTAAAAGACATATTCCCAAGTGTGAGGCTTTTTGTTGAATAGTCTTTTCCTAGATAACAAGTTCCCCTTCAGAAATACTGAGAACTTCTTTCCTAGGAGCTTTTCTCTGGAGAATCCCCTTAAAAAATCACAAGGATTTGTTGAACTGTTATCCCAACACAGTCATCCTGTAACTATATTAAACTTCAACTTTCTTTAAATGAAAGTGCAGATTGTAGGCAACTTAGAAAAGTAATACTTTAAATGGAAAGGAGTTGCTGTATTTTGTGCTTTTTGAAAAACATGTAAGCTGATCTTTGTAGAAAGCAGAAACAGCCAAAAACATAACTGTGCAGAGCAGAGCTTCATGTGAATCCTCTACATTTTACATCTTTCATTCCTCTACAGCCAGCACTTCTTAAGGACTAGCAGGACCTGATTAATCTGCAACCTGGAAGAAACACACAGAGGTAGTTAGAGTTGGCCTGTGGGCCACCTTAAAGCCAAGGACTTGCATACTCCTTTTATGTTTAAAGAAGCTTTTTTTTTTCCCCCTTCAATCAACAAGAAGTATTCTTGTACCTGTCCTCTTTTGTATGTCAAATGAGTAGTATTGCTGCTCCCTGCTCTCTTTCACTGCAAATCAGTGAATTCTTCTGTTGTCTTTGAGCTGTCACAGGCTACAGCTAAACTGTGGGACCCACCTCTGAGGTTTGCACCCTGGTTAAATTCAAAACTGGTGTCAGAAGATGACCTGAATGTTCAACATCCCACTTCCCACCCTGGTTTTCATTGGCAGAAACCCCGGACACTTGGATAGGGAGGAACTTGTGTGCTTCAACAGGTCTTTGATTTGGATGATTAAGAGCCAAAACTCTGGTGTACACTGTGAGGCACACCTGCCTTGCATAATTTTAGTTTTTCAGGTTCGTGGGATTCTTTTTTGTGCAGTAATTGATATATCTAGCTACGAAAATTTGGAAATCCTTATTTAAGACACTTATCAAACATGACATGGGGTAACAGTGTTTTGAAATCTCTTCATTTCAGTGCGGTTATAAACCATTCCTGTCTTTCATGAATTCTACAAATCATGTAGCCAATGTGTTAATGGAAGAAAAATTGGGAGTTCTTTCTGTATAGTTTGGAAAACATACATGTGTGTTGACAAAAGAATATTATAGAATTTAAATCACAGATCCCACGTGTGATATTTAATATGTGCGTATGTGTCAAACATCCCACAGAGGAAGATAAGTTAAATTTGGCAAGAACTGAAACTTTAGAATATTAAAATATAGATTCTTTTTCATTGGATTTTAAAACTAAATTCTTTGAGCTGGTTTCTGGTGAGGGGCCACTGAAAATACACAAGGAGGAAACTTGAGGTATTTACCAATTTCAGTGGACAAAACTCTGTTAGTACCAAAGTTGCAGACACCACAGTGCAGTGGAAAAACCTGTACAAATAGAGCGAAACAATTCTGCTTGCAGATATTTGCTGTTGAAGCCAATAAAAGGGCTGTGCTCTTCTGTGTGGTTTAGTGATGTCAAGCACTACTTGCTGGAGGCAGCTATGCTACTGCAATGCTTTCCTGACCTTAAATAGCCTATATGCTGGCTAATGCAAGCATTCAAATATAAATACAGGGTACATAAGGACAAAAGGAGGCTAGAAAAGCCATCTAGGCCCCTTCCCTCCCCTGAATTAGTGTCTTCCTCAGTATTCTTCTCTTCTGGTATTTGTCCAAGATATTTACAAAACCATTTAGACTAATTGTTCCCTTGTGTTGCCTCAGTACTGTTTATTCCATATGTTAAGTACTGCATGCAAAGTAATTCTGCTCTTCAGCATGGCTGCTGCTTGCTTTCCTTTTCCTGTCTTCGTGGTTGCCTTTGATAGTAACCCAAACAGCTGTGCAACCTCAGTTCTGGGAGGTTGCATGTACCTCAGCAGCAGCTGCCTGCTGGTCTTCCCTAGCGTTCCTCTCTGGGGCAAGTAGGACTTTCTGGGACATTTTGTGGAGGTAATTCCTTCAGGTCATGTTTTTGGTTGACTTCCCAGATATTTGGGGTTTGGGTTTTTTTTTCCTTTTACACTCTAATGGTAAGATCATTAGATGGCAGGTATGTGTAATTACATTGTGATCCTCTTAACTTGTTCCATTGCTTGAAGATTGTCTGTGTTTCTTTTGTAGCTGTAATGAAGACTGTATAACTTGCTTCCTACCACCTCAAATCTTGTTGTTTTCAGTCGGTACTCGTATTTGCTCACTTACCTACTACTTAAGTTTCTCTTACTGCCTTCCTAATTTTAATTTTTTTTCTTTAAGTTCCATCTCTATTTTCTGGTTTCTGTTTTGGCCGTTTGTTTTTAGTTCTGCACATATCTCTGAAAATGTGTTTCATTTTCAAGAAGTGAGCCTCTGGTTTTTTGCATTTCAGGTAGCAGTTTTTCCTGCAGTTGACATAGAAACTGCAAGGAGAGTTGAATGATGAATGTATATCATGACAAAGGAAGTCCTGTTGAAAGTTTAGGCACTGTTTGATCAATGACAATCTAACAGCCCTTTTAATTGTCTTGACACACGGAATCGGTGCACATCCAGAACAGTCATTTAGTGTTGTCTATGATTTCAGTGCCTTTGCTCTGTTTATTTTAATACATTTTAACATTAACTTTTTTGTAACACTTAAAAATGTTTATTTTACATCTCTTTTAACATTATTTCTCTTTACAATTAATTGCTTCCATTTATAAAAGGAGCAAAAACTTCAGGATTTTTATGCAACAGTGAAAGCAAAAAAATTCCATTATATTGTATTTGTCAAAACATGGGTTACATATAATTTAACAACCTTCTTTCCCCTTCATGACAGTATTCTAATTAGAGCACATCTCAGCAGTAACAGGGATCATATTTCTCAGTATCATGAATTTCTTTACTGATTTTGTTTTTCTAGTATTATGTTAAAATTTTGGAGGTCACATCAATTTATAAAATATATCAAGTACCTTAACCTATGATAGCTACAGTGGTTTTGCAGAAAATTAATTTGCAGTAAATGGTTGGCAGATTTCACATCAGAGTTGTAGAGCTCTTTGTTGGAAAGGAACTCTGAATCATCCAGCCCAGCTTCCTGCTTGGCACGGGACTACCGCCAGCACAAGCTCAAATTTTGTGTAGCCAAGCTTTTGTCTGGCCGCATCTTGAACGCTCCCCACAGTGGAGATCCTACAGCCTCCCTGAGGAAATGATCTGCTGCTCTGCTACCTGCCTTAGGGGAGGAGTTCCTCCAAAAGTCCGGTCTGAGCATCCCAAGGCCTCAGCTGGTCCAGTCCTTCAGATCATAAAGGTCCCTCTGGATTGAAGCTGTGCAGTTTATTGTAGCAGCATTATACAATGTCATTAATGGTATGCCATTTATCATGGTGGTGTGGAAGCAAGGTACTCTTCACCCTTGAACTACCATTCTTCCATTTCAACTCTGAATCAACAACAGAAGCTGTGTCAACACCACTTGCTTCCCCCATAAATTAAGCTTTTTTAGTTAGTCTCATCATGCTTCTCCAGCAACATGGTAGGGTGAGGTCTTAAGGATGTATTGCTAGCTAGGGTTTCCTCTGGCTGGATGTCATGATGAGCTGGTATAAAATTAAATTAAGTTCCCATCTCACTGCTGACACAGTAAAGGGATGGCATGAGGAATGAGGGCATGAGTTTGCTGCATTCTGACAATTATCACCAATGCATGGTCCTTTGGGACTAGCTGGTATGTGACATAATTTAGAGCAGCATAGGGCAGTATGGGGCCAAAAATCAAAGAATTTGGGTCAATATAATGGGTGGTGGCATGCCTTGCCACATCAAGGCACATGATACAGGGAAATCTCTTTAACATTATCTTTTTAACTGTGTATGCTGAAGGCTTCTAGTCTCTTTCCAATACACAAATAATAATTTGTATTTTCCTTTCTTAAATTTCATATACTACAGCAAAATAAAAAAAAATAAACCAGCCAACCCTCAAATAGAACCACTAGTCACTAGCAATGAATGATCTTGGCAGTGCAACTGGCATTGCTGAGTACTTTCTATGTACAACCGAGCACACTTAAAATGCTAGGAAAAAGGATAGATTTACCCTGGTTTTGTTTGTTATACTAATGCTATGAAAGTCTAGCATTCTATTTTTGTTCATGTACCAATCTGTTCAGCATATTTTGTTTAATAGTTTAATGGTAGAGTCTATATGCAACCACCCATGTTACATCAGACTCTGTGCAACTGGAATGTTGTTTACTTTTCACCAAGGCAACTCCCTATTTTTTATTAATTAACATCTAACAAGGTCCTACAGCTGACTCCCTTTAAAGTCAAGATGTAGGGGTGTTCAGGATTTATAGGAATACTGTGCTGAGGCCTTGTAGCAGCAGCGTGTTTTGTGCAACTGGCCTATTAAAGGAGATGGTTTCGGGTGGGGTTGGTTTTTTTTTTTTTTCATTTTTATACATATGTGTTTTCTTTTATTCTTCCTCAGTTATCTTGGACAGGTTATGTTTGTACTGCACATGCACAGTCCTTTAATACCTAGTGCCATGAAATTATTTTCTTAAGCAACAGAATGAAACCAAGATGATTTGTGGGAGAGTCTTCTACCGCAGTAACCTCTCATTGTTCTTTTGGGGACTAAAGGAGAACTCGCATTTCTGAGGTGGTCAAATTGGCAACTGTGGCTCGTGTTTAAAATACAAACATTTTCTTTTTCTTATTTTTGACAATAGGACATCCCTCAAATGTCTCAATTACAACCATACCAGCAGGGATTTTTTTGTTAAATCTTTACGCATTTTGTCTAAGCTTGATTTGAAATGATGCAAGGAATACAGTATATACAATTTTCTTAGTGCTATTCCACTGATAAAATGTTTTACAGTCTTTTAATCTGAATATCTGTAAGTTTTTCACAAACTTTAATCTGTTTATCTTCTTGGTGCCCTTCTGGGATAAGTTAGTGCCAGATATTGTCAGGATGTGTGAATGTATCCGTGTGTGTCAGAAAGATTTCATGATTAGGAAACTAGAACCAAATAGAGACTCCCTTTGATAATTTCAGTGTGTATCACATAAATGTTGCTAGGCTTAGAAATATGGTCTCTTTCTATCATAGTCAAATTTTGTACCTAAAATGTCTTCCCACATAGTGATCCTCCTTAATCACTGCCCTGCCTTAGCTATATAGGCTGTCTTGAGGCTATACTCATTTAGGTGCACTGACATGTGATACAGGTTCCTCTAGCATCTCCACTGTTGTCATTTGAGCAGTGTGCTCTAAAGAAAATGAAATAAAAAATTCAGGATGTGCAGCAGTACATTTCTTTCCACCATGAAAAAGATGTTTTTAATAGTTCAGTGTATTTTTGAGCCTTGACCCCTGCCAGAATAGCTCAGTAACATAGAGATAAATAGATACTGCAATTGGCAAGCTGATTATAATTGTACGTTAAGGCAAGCGGAAAAGGTCTTTTTATTTAAATCAGTCCTAAAAACCTGTAAAAATACTGGTTTCTATTTTAAGAACGAATAGTAGGTAGATAGTGTTCCATCCAAAATCTGCCAATTATTGATTGTGTTTGTGTTGTCTTGATTATTTTTTTTTTAAGTTCCTTTGTTGTAGGAGGACATCTTGGCAGAGTTTCACAATATGTTGTTAACTGCTTGCTGAGCCACAAGCAAATAATACTGTATAGTTAAGCATTTCTTCCTGCATCACCTATTCCTATTATCTTGGGTAACAGGAGTTCAAATCTGGGCAAAGATGACAGGCATAAACCTGTCTGATTGGATTAATAACATAGAAACTGTTGCTAGCCTCCCTTCTAATCTTTTAAAGTTGGTCTTGTGGTAAGTTTCTCAACCCAGATTTTGATTTTATTATACCAGTAAATAGATAGGTGAAAATAACTCTTGAATCCTAAAGGACAAAAGGACAATCTGTTTCCCATTTACAGGCTTGGCAGATAGGAATTCTGCTAGAGGACATTGGAAAGGATATCTGGAAACCTGATGGGCAATGATGATTCAGAGATGGCTTCCAGTATATTGACTGTGGGGGATTTCTTTTGTATTGGCTTTCTGTGGCTGGTGTTT
>NW_010972962.1:7837110-7913373 GCF_000737465.1 Haliaeetus leucocephalus | reverse complement strand
GGTGTTGGGGGGCAGGTTTTGGGGCGGGGGGGGGGGGGGGGGGTTACAGGGGTGGCTTCTGTAAGAAGCTGCTGGAAGCTTCCCCTGTGTTTGAGAGAGCCAATACCAGTTGGCTCTAAGATGGACCTGCCGCCGGCCAAGGCTGAGCCAATCAGCAATAGTGGTAACACCTCTGTGATAACATTTTTAAGAAGGGAAAAAAAGTTGGGACAGATGGAAACGGCAGCCAGAGAGAGGAGTGAGACCATGTAAGAGAACCCTGTGGACACCAAGGTCAGTGAAGAAGGAGGGGAAGGAGATGCTCCAGGTGCCGGAGCAGAGATTCCCCTGCAGCCTGTGATGAAGACCATGGTGAGGCAGGCTGTCCCCCTGCAGTCCATGGTGGTCCATGGTGGAGCAGATATCCATCTGCAGCCCATGGAGGACCCCACGCTGGAGCAAGTGGGTTCCTGAAGGAGGCTGTGACCCTGTGGGAACCCCGCACTGGAGCAGGCTCCTGGCAGGACCTGCGGATCTGTGGAGAGAGGAGCCCACAGAGCAGGTTTTCTGGCAGGACTTGTGACCCCGTGGGGGACCCACGCTGGAGCAGTGTACTCCTGAAGGACTGCACGCCGTGGAAGGGACTCATGCTGGAGCAGTTCATGAAGAACTGCAGCCCGTGGGAAGGACCCACGTTGGAGAAGTTTGTGGAGCACTGTCTCCCATGGGTGGGACCCCACGCTGGAGCAGGGGAAGAGTGTGATGAGTCCTCCCCCTGAGGAGGATGAAGTGGCAGAAAATAACGTGTGATGAACTGACCATAAACCCCATTCCCCGTCCCCCTGTGTGGCTGGGGGGGGTGGTAGAGAATCGGGGAGTGAAGTTGTGCCCAGGAAGAAGGGAGGGGTGGAGGGAAGGTGTTCTGAGATTTGGTTTTATTTCTTGTTACCCTTCTCTGGTTGATTGGTAATAAATTGAATTAATTTTCCCCAAGCTGAGTCTGTTTTGCCTGTGACAGTAATTGGTGAGTGATCTCTCCTGTCCTTATCTTGACCCACAAGCTCTTTGTTATATTTTCTCTCCCCTGTCCAGCTGAGGAGGAGGAGCGATAGAACAGCTTTGGTGGGCACTTGGCATCCAGCCAGGGTCAACCCATCACATCTTTTTAAACACTGTGTCATTTTTGCTTGTGTGGCATTTTTCAGTCTCCCAGACTGCCTTTTCTTGGAAATAAGAAGCAATTAGTTTGAGGAAGCATAAGTTTCGCTATCAGTGTGTTCGTTCACACCTGGAATGGAGCTGTGAAGTAGAATTGGTTTGCTTATCAGTTGGATATTATAATAAAGAAAAAAGGTTTTTTGATAAATTTATTTAATCATAAAATCAGTGCTGCACAGGGAAAGTCATGTTTGTTGTTGTGTGTTGCTAGGGGGAATGACCTCAAATTGTCCCTTCATCATAACCTTGCAAAAAGCTCAAGTAGCATATTTCGGGTAGTAGGATCTAATTTTGGGTTGTACCATTAAATTGAACGCGCAGGGAAAATCTATCTGTAACTTAAATTTGCTTTTCTGTTCCTTTGTAGTTGTTTTGGAATGACAATAATAGCTAACACTTGGGAGGGCAAAGTTATGTTACAGGAGCTCATAGGGAGCTTTTGGGAAAGAGCAATTCTGAAATTAAGATGATGATGTTCAAGGACACGGCACGAATTTCACTTTAGTTCTCTTCAGAATGCTGCAGTAGGCCTTTATAAGCTCAGCTTATAATTTTGTACATGCAGTGTGAGACCTAAATCCTTAGGAAGGAAAAAGACAAACATCTTTTGGAAATGAAGTTCACCCTTTGGAGTTACTCCAGTATCTAGGCAGTCTTGATATCATACCTGCTGAAGAGACTTTCACCTTGATTAGGATACCAGTCCCCCAAACTGATTTTTGAAACGTCACAACTGTGGCTGTTTTAAACTCTGTTTTATGTTGAAAGTGTTCAGAAGATTTCTTAAAGTATAGTACTTATTCGAATTAACTGTTGGAGGAGAAATACTTGTTTCATTTGGGTAGCTCTTAGTACCATATGAAAGAGGGGAAAAAAGTATACGAAGTAACACAAAGGGGGTTGGGAGAGGGTTTTACAAAACTAAAAAAGTTAGAAATTAAACCATGAACTATATAATATGAGTGTATTTTTAATATTCAAGTGCTTCCCTAATTTCTCCAGTGTCTCCAGCAACCTTTCCCTTCCCTCCTTCCCCTCCTTCCTTTTCACCCTTTCACTCCCCAGATTCTCAAAGCTGCTATTCTGGGGCCGTTCCTCAATCTCTGTCTTCTCTATCGCTTTGTTCAAATAGCATACTCCTCTTGTCTTCCCAGGCCTTGCCCAGAAGTCTCTTCCTTGTTCTTTTAACTAATAGAAATACGTTTTTTAGATATAGTTCTTTTTTTCCAACTAGGAGCTTTTGCTCTTTTATTCTCCCTCTCCACCTTCCTTTGGAGTTGTCCATGTTTCATCTCCCCTTTAACGTAGATTTACATTGAAGGAAGGATGAAAATGCCCGGTGCTGAAGATCGTTCAATAGAATTGAGCAATTCTGTGTATTCCCTGGTAGACAGCTGGTAGAGTGCTGGATTTTCAAGGCAAAATATGAAATTTTAAATTAAAAGAATTTTTGTATCTTTGAGATCTTGAAACATCTACCCTGAGTTTTGGACTTGATAAATAATAGTTTGTAGTCAGCTGTTCTCCAGACTTCCTTTGCTTTTACATGTACTGCATTTTTATTTCTTCTTGCAAAGTTTGAAAAATCGGACCATGTATTGGACATAAATTCCAACCTTTCCCAGCATTTGGCTAGATGAGCTACAATTAGTTATTTTTAGTCCTGACCAAGTTTGCATAAATGTTCTTCAGGTTGACACTAATTAGACACTGAATAAATACATGGTTCCTTGAAGGATAGATAGCTTTTCCAAGTACTGACCATGCTTTTAGACAAGTAACTTTCCAAAGTAAGTGTCCAAAGAGAAAGGAATTTGGAGCAGGCATTACACAAACCATAGGAGTGTAAGTTTGGCGTGTAAATACCTAGGTGTCTTTTTTTTCCACAACTAATACATGGAATTTGAAGTCACTGTCGTGGTTTAACCCCAGCCAGCAACTAAGCACCACGCAGCTGCTCACTCACTCCCCCCCCATCCAGTGGGATGGGGGAGAAAATCAGGAAAATAAGTAATAAAAGGATTGTAATGTACAAATGATGCGCAGGGCAATTGCTCACCACCCGCCGACCGACACCCAGCCAGTCCCCGAGCGGCGAATCCCTGCCCCCACTTCCCAGTTCCTAAACTAGATGTGACATCCCATGGTATGGAATACACTGTTGGCCAGTTTGGGTCAGGTGCCCTGGCTGGGCATGAGAAGCTGAAAAATCCTTGACTATAGTCTAAACACTACTGAGCAACAACTGAAAACATCAGTGTTATCAACATTCTTCACATACTGAACTCAAAACATAGCACTGTACCAGCTACTAGGAAGACAGTTAACTCTATAACATAGCACTGTACCAGCTACTAGGAAGACAGTTAACTCTATCCCAGCTGAAACCAGGACAGTCACTAACTAGGCAATAAATCATGCATCTCAGATGCTATTTTTCATGTGTTGTCAAGTTGAAAGATGAAAATTAGACATTCCCAAAACCAATTTTGTCTTCCATGCTCTGAAAATATTTAGGATACCAATCATATTAGAAACTTATTGATACACTAAAACAATTGGTAACAGTTGCATGTCACTGGTTTGGCAGAATTGGAAAAGAGGAAGTGATGAGTTAGTTACAAGGAATAATCTAGATACTAGTATGCAGTACTTGAAAATTTTGTGCTGTATGGAACCATGACCTCCAGTCTCTTCAGTAATACTATTGTAATCACTAATTTCTAACAAAAAGCTACTCTGTCAGGTCAGTCAGAACAGAGAAGCAAATCATTTATATTTCCTTTATGTTTGAGAAGTGTGTCTTTGGTTGTGTAGCTCAGGTGCTGCAAACAGGCAACACAATTTTTCAGGAAACTTGCCTCTCATAAAAGAATGAGATAGTTCCATTCTTCTTGACCACTTCTGCTTTTGTTCCTTGAACCTTTCAGCATGGGATTTCATAGTAAGTGCAAATTTAAAGTGAACCTCCTTGCCTCTGACTTATACAATTCTAGAATAATATCAACCTTCAGGTGTTTTCTTTGTTGTAAACTTAAAGTGCTTTTAAAATTTTTTTTTCCTTTGGTATTCTTTTTTTCTGAAGTTGTTTGTGCTTAAATATATAACCTATATTCTTCCACAGTAGGAAATTTCTGATAACTTACTGTTGGGGCTTTTGCTGTGTCTTACAAGATAGCATCAGTTCCTTGACATTTTACAGTGTTCAGGGATGGCAGCAAGTAAGAAAGAAAGGGAAGGCTGGGAAATCTGTTAATGATTGATTTTTATCTGATTTTAATGTAGCAATTGGCAATTGGGAAGTGAGTTGGTTGTCTTTTGATCTCTCATAGACAGATCTTCTGTCTGAAAGTCTCTTTCATGCTATAATTCTGACAAATCTTGTTTGAATTGTCAGTGAAATAGCCAAGGACTGACTTTGACCTTAGCTACTGAATTTACCTCCCATGCTTAGAGCAGATTCCTGTGGGCTTTTATCCTGGGTTTGGAGGGCTCATAATGGAGATGCTTTTGTTGTTGCTGCCCTATGGAAAACTGTTTCATGGACTGTGGATTTCAATATGGAGGTGTGCCAATTTGCAGAACTTCAAATAAATTATTCTATCTAGTTGTACTTGCTAATATTTTTACTTCAGGTTCCCATTAATAAAAATACCCTGTGCATCAACTTAAGCTTGCATTATAACTCTCCCAAAGAGCAAACAAAGGAGAACATTGCATCAAGTAAAATGTTTGTAGTTGTCTTCCCTCCCTTTCCCCCCACCTCCCAAAAAACAGAGCTAGCTCTATCTCATCATCCACATTTCTACTATATACTGCAGTGCCTTGAAAACAAAGAGCACAGAAATAGAATCAGGCAGTAGCATTGGGTAATTACAAAATTTGTTCATGTAAGAGGCCTTAGCAGCAATGTTTGTGATTTCTATAAGACCTTTAATCACAACTCCAGCGTTGCCTGTAAGTGGATCTTCACTAGTGCATAAGTGCATGCCTAAATCACCGCTGTGTTTGGGGCATGTGATTTGCTTGCATTCCTCTCCTGGGATCTTGCAGCCAGCTGTACCTGCATGCAGTGATATCACTGTGCATGGGAATTTGGTGGTGGTGTCTTTAGGCCAATTGTGTCCTTAGTTGACTCCATGTACTCTGAGAAGTTTGACATACTCCATTTCCCAAAGTAAATAGTGTTTGGGGTTTGGTCGTTTTGTTCATACTGTTTCATCCCCACAGAGGAATGAATAGAGCCATTTTGTAACCTTGATTCTCAGTTTACTTCCTTCACTATTCTCTTAAACCTCATCTCAGTAACTGTTTGTGTTTGAAATTCTCTTTCAAACAAGCACATGCCATCCAAATTGTGGTGGTATGTGAAATGTAACATTAGGCAACTGTTGATACTGTCAGAGGGATTGTATGTTAAGCTGGGGTGGGGAAGCTAGCACAGTAGATTTTGCAGAGCTGTGCATTTTTAAAAACATCATAATGATCCCTGGCATATCACTTGTACTTGCAGAAGAGGGCAGGGTCCTACACCTTCAGATGGGGTGCTTTTCCAGATGTTCCACCCAGCCTGAGTTCATGTTGGACAAGTCAGGTCACTGTTGCAGAGCTATTGAGGTATGCAAAGCAGGATCTTTATTTCAGTGTTTCATTCTTTTTATCAAATCTAAAGCTCTTTGAAAGTATACCACCTTTCATTTTGCTGATCATAAAATAAGCTACTTTAAAATCTTCTTGGGGGCGGAGGGGGGGAGAAAATAAAACCGTTCTAAAGTTCTGCCTTTTTTCCCCCCATTAGTTCAGGTTACACTTACAACTACTTTCATTACATTTTTAAGCAAACCCTGTCATTTAAACAATTAGTATCTATTTTAATCATATAATACCATGACAATCCTTTTAATTTTTTTCATGTTAATAGAGATACGTGTTTGTGATTAAAATTTATCACTGTAAACTACCTTGCAGTAGCACCTAAATATGTTGCCCAACTAGAAGATCACATGTGTGTGCAAAGTGATAGCAAAGTTTATAGAAACAGGGCTAGTGCTTAGAATATATTGCCCTAGTAGTTCTCCAGCCCTAAGCCATTGATGGCTCAGGGACTTTGATTCATGTGTATTCAGTAATCCTGAATGAATTTCTCTTCCATGGACTTGTCCAGCCTACCCTTTGAACATACTGCAACAGGGAGTTTCACAGCTCCACTACATCTTGCATGAAGATCTACCTCCTTTTGGTTTTGAACCTAGCTTCTGTTAGCTTGGTGTAATGCTGACTGCTACACTTGTATTGGAAGAGATGGCAATTAATCAATGCTTATTCACATCTTCCACATTACTCATTATGCTATGGTTCTCAGTCATACTCCTGCCCTCATTTTCTGCCTTCCAGACTGAGTCGTCCTACAGACAGCTCTCTACTTCTTTCCTCATAATCCCATACTTCTTTTTGTTTTGGCTTTTAATTTGGTGCTGAGCTGACATTTTAACTGAACAGTCAGTCATAACCCTGAGATCAGCTGAATGTTCAGCTTGGTGTCTATCATTTTATGTATTCACTTAGGATTGGTTTTTGCACGTTCATAATTTCATATTTGTCTGTGTTAAATATCCTATTTCTTGCTGTCATCCAGTTCTTCTGCTTCAAAGCCCATTTATTACTCTTCAAGGTTGAAACTTGTCTTGACTACCCTCAATAACACCGTCACTGGACTGCCACCTGACAGCTCACCTGTTTGCCAGGTCATTTATGAACATTTTGAACAACACAAGTCACTACTAAAACCCCCTGCTGACTTAACTCCACTGTTAGAGCTAATTATTTACTCACAGCTCTTCACAACTCTTTCAAAGAGCTGCAGTAGGTGTGTGAGACAGGACTACCCCTAGCTGGGAAGGAATCAGTATAGCTTTTACATAGTGCATATGCACGCATACGTGCTGGGAGGGAGGCTCTGAAATGAGGACTTTACCCATTTGCCTAAAACTTAGGGAAGCCCTCACAGGAGCAAAACCCAGCTTTCATCATGTATTTGTCATTTCCATGGCCACCTCCTTTAACCTGGTTTTCTCTGAGTGGAAAACCTTATCATTGCTGTGCTTAAAAACACTGGTGGTGATTCTCTGGACACAGGTGGCTCTTAGGATACTGTTTGTTAATGTTGAATTTCCAGTGAGTTTTCCCTTGTGGTGCCCATCATCAGTGCAACAGAGAGCAGAGTACTGGAGATGACCTGCATTGACTCCAACATGGGATGACCAGTCTTTGCGCATCCTTATGAGAAACTAAAGGGAAGTTAAAAAAAAAACAGTGAGTAGTAGAACTACATTCAGGGGTATCCTGTGCACTCATCAAAATGGAAACAGTTTAATGTCCAGAGAGTTGTTGTAACAGTTCAAATACATGTGAACAGCAGCATTTCTGATTTGTGCTGGAGGGGTTTTGTTCTGCAAGAGCTAACTCTCCTTGCAAAACAGGCAGTCGTTTTACAGTAAATCAGTAGCAAATCAAACAGTGGGTAGCTTTTACTAGAAAATCTTGCTAGACAGAACCCTCTGAGAGCAGGTGCCTGTTTCTTTTTTCCTTTTCTCTGTAGTGTATAAGAACAGAAAAATCTGCTCAGTGTTTTCTGAAAAGTCAAATGGTGGAAGAAACAAAAACAGCAAGGACATCTACCAGTAGCTCTTTGTACAATGTTTTTTAGATAGCATTGGGGTTGGATAATACATGAGGAGAACTGGTTTCTGGAAAACCAGGACCTTCCCTGACATGCATTTAGTGTTTATATTTTTTAAATTCAAACTGGAAGAGATGGGCAGAGTGCAAAAACCTTTTCTAACTTAAGAAATGGTGGTAAAACTTCTGTATTTTCTGCTGTACCCAGTGAACATAGGCAAGTTTTAATCACCTTCTGGTGTTTTGACCATTCTTTTCCCTGTGATGATTCACTCACCTTCTTTTCTGTGGTGGGTTGACCCTGGTTGGATGCCAGGTGCCCACCAAAGCCGCTCTATCACTCCCCCTCCTCAGCTGGACGGGGGGAGAAAATATAACAAAAGGCTCGTGGGTCAAAATAAGTACAGTTTAATAAAGTGATAGCAAAGGTTGCACGCGCGAAAGCAAAGAAAAAACAAAT
This sequence comes from Haliaeetus leucocephalus, assembly GCF_000737465.1. Taxonomy (NCBI): domain Eukaryota; kingdom Metazoa; phylum Chordata; class Aves; order Accipitriformes; family Accipitridae; genus Haliaeetus; species Haliaeetus leucocephalus. The sequence continues at coordinate 7,905,038 of NW_010972962.1, read as the reverse complement.
GATGTTATTCTCTACTTCCCATCAGCAGGCGATGTCTAGCCGCTTCTTGGAAGCAGGGCTTCAGTACGCGTAGTGGTTGCTCTGGAAGACAAAATGCCCCCCCTTCCGTCTCCCTTAACTTAGCTTCTATATCTGAGCTGACGTCATATGCTATGGAATATCTGTTTGGTTGGTTTAGGTCAGCTGTCCTGGTTATGTCCCCTCCCAAGATCTTGCCCTGCCCCAGCCTGCCATTGAGGGGGGGCAAAAATGTTGGAGAGACAGCCTTGATGCTGTGCCAGCACTGCTCAGCAGTACCCAAAACACTGGTGTGCTATCAACACCCTTCTAGCTACTGATGCAGAGCACAGTGCTATGAGGGCTGCTATGGGGAGTATTAACTCCATCTCAGCCAGACCCAATACATTTTCTCACCCACTGAGCAAGATTAGTAAACTTACTGTGAAACTACCAGAAATCCCCAGAGCTTTTTCTCTACTACAAGCTCCCAGCTCAAAAAAAAAAAAAAAAGCTAAAACTGGCTGGGGGGCACTTTTAAATTTTACAGTCTGGGTACTGCCCAAGAAGAGATTCATAAATACATAACATGTCCAAAACTGAACTATGAATCGATTCCTGCTCTGGAGCTTTGAGGGGGGGAAGGTCATATCTCTAAACTTAGACTAAAAGGAGTTTGTCAGATATTTTCAGTGGTATTAAGCAAGTCCTGCTTTCCAGTAAAGCTGGAAGCTGGGAGAGCTAAGAACCTTTGAAATTTGCTGCAGTTGGAAATTGCCTCCATGGTTTTTATTACAAATATTTTTCTTTTGTTTCTTTTATTTAGAAATTTTTCAGGTGTGGACTGAGGTTTTCCATATGAGATAACTGCTTCAAATGAGTACTGTTTTGAAGCTTCCTTAGGACTAAGCAAATTTGTCTTGCCGATTCAGATTTTCCTCACTCAGAGGCATCAATATTTTTTTCTGTGACAGTGTCAAGTTATACCCTCCTCCAGCACCTCAGGTTTACAGAACTTCGTATGAACTTATTCTTTTAAGTATGCACCTGTGTGCCCTAATGGTAAAGAAAGTAGATTGCTAGTATTATATTAGCAGTCCTAGGGTTGTGGTTAAGAAAGCATTTGTAGAAGCTCTCACAACAGTGGTTTTGACAAATGATTTACCTAATGGGATGAAATTTCCTATGCTTGTTCTTATTCAGGAAGCATCTGAAGAAAAACCGTTCATCTCTCTGAATTGCATGTGCAATGTGAATTTAATCAGTTAGTTTTCACTTTTTTGTTTAAGCTTTCGTGTTAATGGGGTTGGTTCTGGGGGGCATTTTTTTTTTTAATTGCTGTAGTTTTCTGCATAGGCTGAGGGTGAGGTCTTGGCTCTGTTCCTGCCAGTAAGCTCTGCCAAGGACTTCAATGGATTCCTCCTTAGATACTTTGTGTGGTGGGAAACTGTGGTTATTTTTTAATCTGGCTTCTTAAGAAAATGAATTTTCTTTCCTATAAAATAGTATGATCACATTGTCTGTGCATACATGTATCTGTCATTTCTGCCCTACAAACCTTTTTTGAGCCTGATGGCCAATTTTTTAAAAATTTGGCAGGAGGGTACAAGTCTTGAAAATACAAAGTTTCTATGGTTTCAGGAATATAACCACTTAGAAGAGGCAGGTTCTGTTACTGCCACCTGAATGAAAGGCTGAAGCCCCTGCGTAACTGTATTCTGTGAACAGAGAGTCAATAGGGGAGAAATAAATTATGAATATTCTAATCCTGGGAACTGCTTCAGTCAGAATTCATGCCTTATTAAACATCAGAAAAAAAACCCTCTCTTCAGTCAAGATTTGTACCCTGAATGTATTCTCTGATGTCTTACAAGGCATGAACACCGTTTGAAGCTTTTCCTTTGGCAAAGGCATTTAGGACATCTTTCCTGTGTGGTTTCTCTGATGTTTAATAAGGAGTGAGCTCATGCTGTGCTGTGGCTTTAACACAACTCAATCCGATGCAGTGTAGAAGTCCATTGGAAACCAAACTTTGTTACTGTGCTACCCATGAACTTTTTTGTTATTTATGCTGTGAATAGTCCTGATATAAGCAAATACGGATAGGTAAACATTGAATGGCAGGTACTCAGGAATAAACAAAATCCAGAGATTGCATCCTTCGAATGTTATAGCTGATGTTTTCACATGTAAAACTTATGCAATATGAAGAAATAATTCATCAACCTTTAGCAGGTCATCATATTGGTATGGCATTAACATTGGTAACATTGTGGTGTTATGGCACATGTGCCAAAGAGGACCAAATTTCTATTGATGTGGGAACTAAACTTTGAAATTGTGATTCTTGGGGGATTTTTGGAAAAAGAAAAAAAAAGTGTTATTTGACTTACTATTACACATTTTGTATATGTACATGTGTATGAGGTTCATACAGGTGCAGGTGGTTGTATGGGTAAAGGCAGTATCTCATTTTATCGCCAAATTCCAATAGACATTCAGATAAGGATTTACATGTTCAAGGTTATAATAACAAAAATCTGTATATAGTGCATTGTATCCAGTATATACAAAAGCCAAGTTTGAACTGGTGTATTTAAAGAAGGAGGATAAACGAAGAGCAATTCTTGTATTTGCTGTCCTTCCTGAAGTCAGAATTAGATTTATTTTTTTTTTAAGATAGCATCTCACTATTGCTTACTTTTTCAGCATGAAAACAATATTATTAGGTACAGTAGATCCAAATCCTATGGTTCTAAGCACATTTCTATTTTAAACCAAGGTGGATAAGAATTTACCTAAGTAAAAGAGGATCAAATATATCATTCCCTCATTTGCATTACAAACCAGCTGCTTTTTTTTAAACCTTCTGGCTGATTCTTAATCTGAAGTGAAATTGGGCATGTATACTATCCTGGAACTGCATCCTCACCCTGACCTCTAAGTGAAAGATGGAAAATCTGGAAGAGGGAGATGAGTAAGATTTCTCTGGTGTCAGTGTAACCCCTGCAATTTTTAAGGAAAACTAAAATTGACCAGTAGCCGAAGAAACACTAACTATAGTAGTAGTTATTAAAGGCAAGGCCTACAGGCATTTGGAAGAAGGAAGCCCAATGAACAGAGGCTATATACAGAAAGGTTTAGATTTAAATTCAGAACTGTATTTTTTTTGTTCTTGTAGGGTCAGTTTGTTATTTTCTTTTTTACTCCAACTTTGCAGCAGACCTAAAATCTTCATAAGCTAACACATTCATTATAATTCACTTAAAAACATCCAATGATGGCCTGTATGCTGAAGACAGGAAACAGAAGAAAAAGCAAAGAGCATATGATTTCTGAGAACATCAGTCTTCACAATAAAATAATAACCTAAGCATGTAGAAGCCCCAAATCAGCTATTCCTGCTCTGGGCTTAGCAGGTAAACTAGAATTCTAAAATACTACTTATAGATTTAAATAATACTGAAGGTTTTATTTTTTACATTCTTTAGTCAATTCAAAAATAACTTTTGTGAGCAACAAATCTTCAGAATAAAAAAAGCACGCAAAGTTGTCTAGGTCCGCAATTATGTGCTTCTGCAATTATAGATAGGTAGTGTAGACAGTGTGCAACGTCATCTTTAAATTTTGTAAAGTGAGAAAATGGGTAACCTGCCTTAGCAGCAAGTATCCGAGGGATTTTGTTGACACTGTGATGTTAGTTGATGGAAGGAAGAATTTTGGATAAGCTGAAATGACTCAATAGTAAACTTATGCTGAGGACCTCCTTGAGAAATTCTGGTCTTACTCGGCTTCTGAAGTAGTCATGAGTTCTACTTTGCTTTTAGTAGCATATAATAGTATTCATTCCCTGACATAAATTGTATCACAGATTGTATGTGAAAGGATTTGAAGCAGTCTCTGCACTATACAGAAGTTGTATTATGGGTTGTGGAAACACTTTACATCCTTAGGGTGAAAAGTATTTTAACAAGACATGTAGTGCTATTTCAGTGCTTTTCTTTTTAAATAATCTTCTGATGCTCCATGTTTTTTCTGCCACTCTTAGCCATGTCTCTTCTCTGGCTTAAAGAAGAATGTCAAATTTGCACTGGATTATCCCAAGGAAGTAGCAAACATTAATTATGAGTTGTATCATGAAGAGGTATAGCCTTCTGAAAGTATGGGACTAAACCACAGAATTTGTGGCTTCCAGTGCAGTCTAGTGACTTGAGATTAAAGTGGAAGATCATAAACTTAAAGCAGGCACATGTGAAGAAGAAATCTTGAAGAGGAAACAATCAATTTTAGTTTGTACAGTTTTAGATATATTACTGTAGCTTGTTTTGTAGTTACAGTGATTTATCAAATGGCATTAACACAACTTTGAAAAAGTTCATCATGCAAGCTACAGGTTGCCAGTCGTGTCAATCAGTGACAGGGATGGAGGTGGTGAGGGAAATCAAACTGTTTGGTAGCATAGCCTCTTTCTTAAGGACTTTAGAAATCAAACTTTAAAGAACTACAAAGAAATAAAAGTACAGACATATACACAGATAACACAGAAGATTCCAACACCATGCTAATATTTATTGCTGGTAGAAACAGCCACAGGCAATTACAATATAAACATTCTCAGCCAAAAAATTAGAATATTTTTACCTTGGGCATAAATTCTTTTTCTGTAACTCATTGATAACCACATTCTGTTATTTAGCCATACAAGATAACTGCAACAGCTTCCTAATCATGGGCACACAGAGTACAGTGTTAGCAGCCACTCCACTTATGATTTAATAAGTAAAAAATTTTGTCCCATATATTGTATAATGGGTGAAAACTTGCTAGATTGTTGAAGTTATTTGAGTGAAGGAAGAGTTCTGTTAGAGTTCATTTAAATGTCAAGTCAATAAAAAACCTGATACTTTTAGGAGATCATTGCATACAATACAGAAGTTTTGGGGTTTTTTAAAGAAACAAGGGAGAAAACTGTATTCCTTTATGGAAGAACTTTATAAAAGAACATATAGAAATACTGGCAAGACATCGTAGTCTTCATCAGATTGAGTGATTATCAGTCTACAATCTAGAAGTCTCAATATAACTAATAAATTAACAGTTAGGTGTCAGGAAGTTGGAGCAAACAAGTGTTAATATAATGGGATTCGTTACACGGTTTATCTTGGTAAAAAAAGTATTGACCAGTGATAGGTCTTTGACTTGGAAATAAGCTGCCATTGACAGAAAGGTTTCTTTGAAGAAGTTCTCATCTCTTGTGAATTTTAATTTTAGTTCATAGAATGTGCCTCATTCAATTACTTATTTTACCTTTTTTAGTTATCCTTTTAGAGTGTATTTGTAGCAGTATTGGTTTTACACTGGCGTAGCTGATACATTTAGTACCAGATACACAAATTAGTTAGTGCTAAGGGATAGGGGGAAGAACTAGCTGGGAAAGAAAACAAAGAGAGAAATAGTGTTCAAACATTTTAAGAGGATGGAGCAGGAAAGCAAGGTTGATGCTGTTTCATATTTTAATCCATTCCTTCATTATTCCTATTTAAAACTTCTCTGATTAGTGCTTGAGGCAGTGTAACTTTTTTTTAACGTATCTGTAGGATTCAAGAGCCTTAATATAATTTCCAAAAAGAAAAGACTTAATTTAGGAAGCTATTCTAGATGTAGAATCCTAATATCTTCAGTCTTTTAATAAGACAGAACGTAAATGATTTAAAACCTGACAAGCTTTCTGAAAATCTCATTCTTCAACTAAAAGGGCTAATTTATCAAAGCATCCGATATTTATTTGTAAATATATCTGCTTGCAGATACCGTTTAGGCCACTCCATTATCTAAGCACTTAACTTGGAAATGCACTGAAGCCCTTAAACATTAAGTAATATTAATCAAACCCTTAAAAGGTGATCAGGTGTACTACATAAAGTTGGAGTTCTTGTCTTTCAGTGACCATGTAAGTATTTGCAGTTTCTAAGGGAAAGAGGGCCTGCATTAAAGGAGATTTAGGGATGCAAGTGTGTACATTTGACTCAGGCCTGACTGATGTCTGTGTGTGCACTATAATATGCATTCATAATCTCTTCTGGGAAGAGGGTAATCTTTGTGAAAATGGTTTTTGCTCCAGTCTTTGTCTTGCAGCACGTGCTGTAATGAAACTGTTCCATGAACAAAATCCAGGCATCAGTGAAAATAAATCCTGGGAATGCTTGTATTCACCTTTTGACGCAACAATGCGCTGCTCTAAGTTACATATTACAAAATTTCCAGTTTCTTCTGCGTGTATGGGGTCCCTGCTTTGATTTTAACATGATGAAGACCTGTAGTTTTATTTTCTGCCTTTCTTTTTTTGTTTTAAAAGTAGGCCTGTGTCTACCTTGTTACAGAAGGAACCTTTGTTACCTCTGATGTAAACCAGGGTTTCAAAGTGCCAGTGTTTTCTTATGAGAATTATTCCCAGTCTTTCCACCTACCAAAGGCTGTGTTTGTACAATGTGATGCATAGCTCTGCTTTCCTCTGTTTTGAAGAGAATATATTAGGATTAATATTGAATTATTTATATTCATAGGACCAAAACACACTTACCCAAATGCCTGTGGTAAGGATTCTGAAAGGGGCTGTAAAAACCATCCGAGCAGATTTGTATCATCTAACAAGATGATACTCATTTAACAAAATGAGTAAGGGTTTAACATGGTTCTTATTAGCTTGTCAAACCACAGTGGCTGTGTTTACATGAAAAACTTACATTCTCTTGCCTTGAGTCCATATGTGAATGTATTTGGCTTACATAAAACCTGAGGTCACTGGGCCTCTTGGAGCATTGAGCAGGAGCACCAGACCAGACTTGTAGCATTCCATATTGTTTGTGAACATAAGATAAAGACAATTTCAAGATCTGAGCAAGAATGCCACTTAATCATGCTGCGTGCACGTGGAAATCAGCATCAGAAGCCAGATACATGAAAGAAAAACATTTTTCTCCTCTAACTTTCTTCCTCCCTCAGGCATTCTTATAGATGACCAAATGCTCAACTTCATATCCAGAAGTTTTCCAGCATGTTGCTCTTATTTCATTTCTGAAATTTTTCTGCAAGATTTCTTATCCTTTCACTACTTTGCATTTCTCATTCTTCATGTAAGCTAATCAAATGTGATGCTGATGATGCAGGGGACAGGATGTTTCTTACAGGAAATGTTTCTCCAGATAGAAGAGATCCACAGATGAGGATTACTGTCTGGCCTAAGGAGAACTGAAAAAATGTGATTATGTGGGAGAAGTCTACAACACAGCACTATTTTAGCACAGAGGCAAAAAGTAGCGTGCTTGCAAAATGACTAAGTCCCTGGAAGTGCTAGGCGCTAAGCAATATCAGGAAAAGGTTAACAGCAAGACATAATTACTGTAATTTGACTAGTAGATTAGGGAACGTAAATAAAATAAGGATCAATATATGCAAGTGCAATCATAAAACATAAAAGGCTGCAAGTTATAGGAAATGGCTGTTCTTCAGAAAAAGGTGAAAATAGTAAGCAGGGAAGGCAATGGAATCATGCAGTTTTTTGAGACTCATTTTTCTGCTTCATGATAAAGACGCTGCTGGTTAGCTGGGCTTAGTACAAGTACTAGAAAATTACCTGCTGTGTGAACAGTCATAATATAATAAGCTGGATGTTATTGAATGCATGCCAGTAGATTGATAAGAAATTACAGGTACATAGGGCATATATTTGTAAATATAACTGATACCATCTTAGAACAGTTATTCATTTATGTAATAAGAGAAGATTCACATGGATTTGCAATAAATACTCTGTTCAATGGGTTTGTTTGAGAGATCTCCATCACTAAACCAAAGTGGATTACAAAAGAGCAGATCAGCACTGTGTAACATACCACCCAGGCTTCAGTGCAGAGCAATTTCCAGTGATCCTCACCATAAATAAACCCTCAATTCTTTCATTAATTTATTGAGTCCTGCTGTTTCAGAGGAGAATGCCGTCTACAGCGTACCAGCGCTCTAGTCTTCTTTTACTTGTTTATGCAAAAGTTTACAATTCCCAGCTCCTGCCTTAATGCTATGTGTAAGCCATTTTTAGTTCCTTTGAGACAGCACTTCAAGTCAATACATTTTTCCCTTGAAGCAGAAGAGCCAATGCACGGTACTATTTTACCTGCTACTTAGACGACCTTCAATATAGTCACAGTTAAGGTGGTTATAAATATATCTGCAAAACAGGTAATGCCATTAAAAGTATGTTGCTGAAGAACAGGAGTTTGAAAAGTAAATTTTCAGGTAACAGACTCAACTTTTCCTCCTTCACAGTCCATGTGAAGGAGAAATGGGGATAGTGCATCATTTTAAACAAGTTCCCAGTTTTGTGTTGGCATCTCAAGTCAGTGCAGGGTGAAAAAGTGTTGCAATTAGTTTACAGTTCACTCTTTCTTCAGCCAAAATCTTGTTCTGCCTTAGTTGTGACAAGTCTCCAGCCTCTTTCACACTTGCTCTTCTTCCTGAGATCCATACACAAGACAATCACAGTAGGGTAGGCTACATGGTCTTTCTCCTGGCATCTTAAATGATTTCTTTAATCTTCACTTACTGCTTTTTTAACTTCTTTGGAAGTAAAAACAAAATAGTACTGCACAGTGTTCTCTTTCTTTTCTTATCTGCCCAGGTTGCTTATCTTATCTGTACCTTTTTTGTTCAGTAATGTTTGCTGCTGCTCCATTTGTCTGCCTTTCTTTCCTACAACTTTTTCTGATCGTTTGTGGCTTTTTTGGCTGTTATTTCCTCATTGCATTTAATTCTCTGTGAAACTCTCTGACTTTTCTTCACTTGTCACTCAGATTTCTATTAATTTGCTGCCAAGATTCCTTTAAGAAATACGCAAAATGCTTTGGAAATAAATATTTCTCCATTGTAAGTGTTGAAGTCTTAAGTCTCCTTGCTGCAACCCATGCTCTTCCTCCCCTGTTGTTCAGTCCCTGCTTTTCAGTTTCTCACTGTGCTGTGTAGTGTGAAATACTGGACTGCAAAAGTTCTTTGAGGCAGGAACCATCCCCTCCTGTTTAAACCGTGAGGCACCTAGCAATTTGTTCAGGTTTTCTTATAACTGTTTTTCTTAAAAAAAACTTGCCTGGAGGAGAAATAATAAATAAAACATTTTGGGGGGGGGGGACATCGACAAAACTACTTTTTTGAGATCATAAAAAGTGTCCCTAAATTCAGTTCTTACATCATTTGATATGGATTCTCATTATTATTTGCCCTAAATGACTGAGCATGTTACCTTTGTAATACACCATGCTATAGGGTTTTTTGCAGAAAAACTGAGGGGGGGCATAAATGTGGTAAGTTGCAACACAAAAGCAACATTTGTCAGAATTTTTGAGCCCTGTAAGAGAGAATTACACTCGCTTTATAGCCTGCGGAACTTTTTGAACCTGTTTGTACTGTATTATGAAAAATAATTCTATATTTTAAGCATAAGGGGGTTTGTAATACTTTGAATCCGTTTGGAATATATTGCTTTTATACTTTTCACTTTGGTTTTATGTTGTCAGAATGAATAAGTGACAAAAATTTCTGTATTGTGTGGTGTTTTATAGAGTGATATTGTTGACACCAGTTAAGTTAACCTGTATTTTAAACCACTGCATACATTGAAGCCTTGCTGATAAGTTCTGTTGCACTTGCTTGGACTCTTCCTGAAGTTTGTACCTTGAGGTATGATGGAGATCCCAGAGGGCAATTGATTCTGCTGGGATGCCTGCCTGCCCAGGCTGTCTGTTGTAAGCTATGGATCAATTTATAGAAGCAGGTCCCCTTACCTGAAGAAGAAAGCAATGTGTGATGACTGTTGTAGGCAGAGTGCTTGTATACCGCGTGCTACCATTGTGTAACATGAAGTGTCTGATCAGCTGGGTAATAAATGTTATCCTTGCATGTTTTTTTTCTTCAGAGAATGCCATGTCTGAGGACAGTGGAGAGCTCCCTTTTCCATCACTGGCAGCCCAGGTTTTCACTCATTCAACACATCAGTGGAAACCTCTCAGTGCCCTTTATGCATCATTTGATATGGATTCTCATATCCTCATTTCCTTCCTACAGAGGAAATACTAGCGTTTTCAGATTTTTATACTATCAAGTAGCAGTAAGAAAAGCTGCAAGGGTATCTGGTTTTTCTCCTTCCAGCTCTGAGTCTGGCCAGGGAAGGGAAGAGAAGAAACATACTTTAATTTAACTATAGGGTTAGCTATCTATTTATCTCATGCTGCTTGGGTGTTTTTCCTCGAGGAGGAGTAGAATCCTGGGGCCAGAGCTTCTCTCCCCATAAATCTTTCAATGTTGGATCACCCAAGCTATGGTTTGTGTGTAAGTTAGGTTACATGTGCCTATGGTTTGTTAGGTTAAAGTCTGGTAGAACCCAGAATCTGTACAGTTAATGTAAATCTTTCTTCAGTATAGCCACTTTGTCTAAAATGGGAAATACGTTATAGAAAACGGCTTTTTTTTTTTTTACAAATTTACCTTCAGCAGAATACAGAAGTTGGAATAACCCAAACAGCTTTTATACTATTCTATGAATGTTAAGTGTACTTCAGTGTAAGCATCTGGACATTATAGGTGGGCAAGCAGAGAAGCAAACTGGTTGCAATAACTTGCTAGAACATATGAAGTCAGCATAACAGCTGCAAATAAAGCTCAGCAAGTCTGACCTGCAGTTTTCTGCACAGTCTGTGAAACTAAAATACATTTTGGTTTCAGTATTTGCTTTTTACAGTGATTATTTCATACTTTTTCCAGTTACTAGTTAGAAGGAGCTCAGAGGTATTTACCCTGAACCTCTGGTAGGTCAAGATGGCCAGATTTTTAGTCTGAGTTTGACTGGGATTCTTTCTCCAAATAAGTGGATTTGGCGTAGTTTTCTCTCTAGGTCTATTTGTGATTGTATTTTTTTTCTGTACACTCAACAATGTAGATACCTCAGATTATGTTAGCTGAAAACATACATTTGTGTTTTACCAATGTTGAACTAGAAATAATTATAAGTAAAAATTGTGTATTCAAAAATAGAATGGAAACTTTTTTTGTGGCCAAACTTTACCTTATAGTAGATTTGAGTGGACAAGCAATCTATTAATTAATTTGCTTTAAATGGAGTATTACTAGAAAGGGGAGAAAACACTGTCGTAAACCTAGACTGACCAATTTTTCAGTAACAAGAGTAATGTTCTGTTATTTTACTGTTAAACTCTGTATTGCTGATTGAAGCACTATCCCAAGGCTTCTGCCAAGCACCACATTGTTCGTGTGATAAGGAAGATTTGGTTACGGTCAAGCAAGTCTGAAAAATGGTAAACTGACAGCAAATCTGGGATCATAGTTGGTAAGGCAGCTTTTGTGGTCACATGCTTTTATTTGATGTGGTTCCTCATGTCTCCTGTGCCAAATGGTGTAATGCACTAAAGTGATGAAACTGCAGAAGAAAAAAAAGTAAACTATTTACTTTAGCAACAAAGGAGAAAGAGAACGAGGAAGGAGATCAAAGCCCATAACATGAGTCTCAAAACAGGAAAAAAGAGCAAAAAGAAGGGAATTTCTTTCCACATGCTTCGGGCTACTCTTGCTTATAGCCATCATGAGTAATAAACCCTTTAAATGCTTGTGTAGGTCTGCAGTGTGCTTAATTTTCAAAATAAGGCAGATGAAAACTTACAGAGAGTTAAGAAGGTTGTATACTGGTAAAAGCAAGGGCTATAAAGTCTAAAGTCTACTTTCCATCACGAGTACATAGATTTGAACATGTTTTAACATTGGCCACGCTGAGAGAAAAGCTCTTAGTTATTTTAAACCAGTATAAAAAGTCTTTCCATGCAGAGGCAAGTTTTTTGTTTATTTGCATTTTCAAAGCTAGACGAATCTTCAGCTGTATTGTTCACGATCGTTGAAATTGTCATTTCCCTATTTTATGTGGGTTTTGCAGAAAGAATGCATTGGATTAGGAACATTGTTGAGTGCAATCAGTATTATGTACCACTTTAGTATAAAGCCTGTAATGCTATGTTCACACTGTATTCAGGGATAGAAATGATTCTTCTTACAGTGCTGAAACTCCTTCCCAAATACACGTTTTTTACTGTTTCCTCCTGCCATTGTGCAAGGTATCTCCTTTTAAGAGTCTGAAACTTTTTCTTAGATGTTCTTTTCTTTGTGATACTTCTTTCAAAGAAAATCTTGTGCAATTTTGGAGATGAGGAATGGTACCATATAAAGGCAAGAGAGAGAGAGAGTGTGCGTGCCAAATGAACACATGTCATACTATCTATATGGGTGCTAACGGTAGTACCATAACCTGTGTTAGCATGTAACTTTATAAACTGTGATATTTTTATTCATGCATGACCCTCTTCGTTTTTCAGACTCAGCTCAAAAGTTTCCCATCAATCTAGAGAAACCTACATTTTTCTGCTCAGAGAAAGGGGAAAGCAGAACAGGTTGAAGGGAAGAGGTGGGGTGAATGAAAGGAGTTTAGGGGAGCTAGGCAGGCCCAAGAGACCATGGGGGGAGTTGTAGGGTAGGGATTGGAGTATGAGCATCTTCCTTTGTGCCTTTACGTCTGCCTTGGAAAACCACCCAGTCTTCTGAGCTTGAGACTTGGAAGCACTCTTCTTCGCAGTGAAGTGATGTTTTTCAGGATGGGGAAGTAACTGGTTCTTTACACATACTCAAGAACAAAACCAGTCAATTCTGTAAACCTGTGAATTAATGCTATGCCCCCCCCCCTTTTTTTTGGGGGGGGGGGGATCATTTCTTGAGAAAGACATTTTAATGTAATTATAAGCTATCAAGAAATGGGAAAGAATTTTGTATTTTGTATGCAGGCCTGAATAAATAGATCCATTGAGAGACAGACAGAGCAAGTCACTTGGAATGTACCAGTCAACAGCAGAAATGTAAATGTCATCCAGCTACGCTCCCTGCACTTGTATTTCAGCGTGCCACAGAATAAAACTGCTATTAATGCAGGCTGAGTGCTGCTCTTGTTGAATTCAGTACTGGGTCCAACACAAAATCCAGTTTAATTCACAGGCTGTGGATCAGAACCACATTGTCTGACACACTGGAAACCCAGGAAGGCAGGAACCTACAGAATCATAGAATCATTTAGGTTGGAAAAGACCTTCAAGATCATCGAGTCCAACCATCAACCATGCCCACTAAACCATGTCCTGAAGTACCCTATCTACTCACTTTTTGAATACCTCCAGGGATGGCGACCCAACCACTTCCCTGGGCAGCCTACTCCAATGTCCGACAACTCTCTCAGTAAAAAAATTTTTCCCCAATATCTAACCTATGTCTCCCTTGCCTCAACTTGAGGCCATTTCCTCTCATTCTATCTCCAGCCACCTGACAGAAGAGACCAGCACCCACAACTTGCTGCAAAGGAGTCTCTGGTCCATCTTAAAATGAGGTGAAGTTGGTTTGCAGAGCTGAGTAGGTTTAGAGTAACAGCAAGTGAATAAAATGCTGAGTCCAACAGTTCTTTGTCTCTGGTTCCAACATGTTCATGCAAGCTTATCTCATAGATAGGTAGATCTACCATGTATTTATCTTCATCCCGTACCAGTCCTTATGAAGTAGCATTCACTAAGACTGTTGCTTTGTGAATTATGATAAATTACAGAAAGCCACTATAAGAATCTGTTAGAATTTTAGCCTTTAAAGAGCAGGTTACTGGAAAAAAAGAAGTGTAAAAATCAAACACAGCTCAATTGGTTGTGCTGAAACTAGACTTACTCTGGCAGCTGTAGCGTAGCAATATTAATTAATTTATCTGTGTATAAAAACAAAATAACTTTTGCATCCTATCTCTTGATGGTTTTTTGTTTGGGGGTGGTTTTTTTGGTCATCTTGATGCAATGAATGTCACCAAACCTGATAGTGTGATGTTATAGTTGTTTTTATTCCTGGGTATAAAAATGTTTTATTTATGAGGAGTGTATAACAATGATACCAAGAAGGAAAAGCTTATTCACAAACAGAGGTAAGATCTATCCCCCAAGAGGCTTGGCTATCTGGAAAGCAGGTCTGACATGCAGGAATCTTCAGCTTGCACTGGTGGAATCTCTTGGCAAGTAGAATTTCCTTGACTATAAAAGACTTCTTATAGCATTTTTTTCTTTTTCTACACCTTTTCTTTTGATTGGGCTTTGAGGGACCTCAAAAAGCAACATTAGATACTGAGCTGCATGCTGAAATTCCCTTGCCTGATTTTTGCCATTTTACATATTTCCTTGCACCTTTTACAGGTCCTTCTTATTTGATGTTGAGTAAGTCACTTCTTTCTTCAGCTGCAGGTTTATTATAGGGTCAAAGGAATTATTACAGCCTCTTGCCTTGTCTCATGATTGTGAAGTACTGCAAGTGTTATATTCCTTTGGCAGGACAGAGACATAGTATAGCACAGTCAAATCAAACTGAGCAATAGCTTCCTTACGTGTTTAAAAATAGAAGATACATGTCGGTTTCATAAGGCAGATGAACCTTAATTGCTGAATGTTTATAGGAAGTTTTGAGATGGTCAGAGGCAAGGTCCTATGTAAATACATTATTTTATTAAAGTATTTAATAACCAAATTCTCTGACCCAATAGAGGGAACAAAGATGCCTGTCCACTGTTAATTTTCCCTACCCATAATTATTTCTACAGAACATGAATTACATATTGTACAGCTTTATTCTGTTTTCAGAGGATAATTATACTAGAACTTCCAGCCTTCTTTCTGTGCAGGGACCTCTTTCTCAGAAACCACACCTTGTAGCCGTCTGTTTTTCATTTGAGAAGGATTGAATTCCCATTTATGTCAACAAGTTTTTATGGATTGACTACTTTCAAAAGATGGATACAGGTAAAGTGGGAAGCCCTTATTCACAAATCATAATAATTCCATCTGGAAGATTTGTTGGAAGCTGATGATATAGGATTGGAAGCTTTTTTGCATGTGAAATCTGTTGGAGATTATTCCTAATTTCATGCCTGCTATTGTAACCGAAAGAGGAGCCTGTAATTCCTGTTGTGGTCATCTGAGCATTTCCAGTGGTATCTCCATACTGAGGGGAAACTTGGACTTGGTTGCAAATGAGGCAAGGCAGGATGCAAAAGAGACAGTACCATTTGCTCTGTGTATGAGATTGGAGGCTTTTATGGATATATTTACATAAGCATTTAAGGAGTTTAATGAACTGAAAGCCAGGGTCTTAAAGTAAGGTTCACAACCCACTTGTAACATACCAGGAGGGGGGCAAGTCTTTCATTCTCCAACATTAAAGACTGGTGGACCCAGTATACTTTCAATTTCCTAAGAGCAAACTACTGTTTCAGAAATGTTCCAACTTAGTAATAATCTAATAGTCACATTTCACTGTTTTTTAGCATCCACAAGTAGCAAAATTATATTCCTGTGGGAGCAATTTTAGTAAGGGGGTAGCAGCAAGGAAACTGAATTCTGTTTTAAAAAAAAAAAAAAACAAAAAAAAACAAAAAAACCAAACAAACCAAAAACCTGTTCGACTCTTACTTCTGCTGGAAAAGTTTGTTTGGGTTTTTTTTTTATGTGGCTGTGGTGTACTCAAGGCTTCTTTTTTTTTTTTTTTTCCTTCATCATTGCATATGCAAAATCCAGACCTGCAGAATTGTTCCATGTGGTAAACAGTCTGCTGAACCCAGACTGTTTTGCCTGAGTAGCAGATTTCCATATACCTCATTATGAGTTTGGGGTTTTTTGATTTATGTAGACTCTGTTCCTTCAAAGGGATGTACGACTGTAGACCTTTATACCTACCAAAGTGATATCTTTTCAAGTACTGAAGAAAATACAAGGGCAGGTCCTGCTGGAGAATAAGAGCCTTATTTTGCAGAGAAGAACCTTCTTTCCAGCCGGTTTATTTTTTCATGGAAACAACATGTAAACAGGAGGCCACAAAGTAACTTAGCTTTTGAAGCTTTTTAATTGCACTCAACAAGGTTCTGGATGTTTAGTGAATTATGTAGACCACAGTGTGTAATGCAAATTCACATCCCTTTTGACTGGTAAAAGACTGTAAGAAAGATTTAGGTCAGTACTGCTAAAAGAAAGTAGCATGGACTTCAGCTGGTTGTTGCCTTATACAACCCGATTTAAATAAAAAATGCTAGATCTTTCCCAACCAAAGAAGCCATTATCCTTGGCAGTAGCAGGCGTGCTTCAGTCTTCCGTCCTATGATAAAGGCATTTGATTAAGATGCCTAAATACACGTCTGAAGTTATTTTATTTCTGTGGATTCCTACCATTCCAGTCTAAGCATGGACAGAGTTAATATCTTTGTTCATGTTACTTCCCTCTGGGAATGAACAAAATCATAAAATCAGGGAATATAATCATAAAATAATGTAGATTGGAGGGAACTTCTGCAGGTTATCTGGCCAAGCCCCTCCTCAGAGCAGGGCCAGCTTAGATCAGCATGCTCATGGCAGTTGTTTAGGTGAGCTTTCAGCAAGTCTGTGGATGGAGATTCCCCAGCCCCTCTGGGCCTGTCTTCCAGTATTTGATTACTCTCATTATGAAAACGTTTTTCCTAATAGCTAACCAGAACTTCCTTTGTTGCAACGCATCTTCATTGCCTTTCATGGTGTCACTGTGCACTTCCAAGACTCCAGCTCCATCTTCTCTATATTTTTCCATTAGGTAAATGAAGGCATCAATATGCCTTCAGTAATAACATGCCTTCAACTCCCCTCTTTAATATCCCCCCCTCCCCAGTGTTCTCTTAAGAGAGACCGAACAAACTCATTTCTTTCAGTATCTCTCCTTACATCATGTACCTAATAATCTTTCTGGACCATTGCCCCCTTGATCTAGGAGGTTAACATCTGTGTTGTACTGGGAGGCCCAAAATTGGAGTAGATGGCATGACTGACGTGCATCTGGCCATCCTCAGTCCAGATTATTCTGTGTATTCTTAGCTGGTTTGACTAAAGGTGGCTTTTTGAATGATTCAAGACTCAAAGTCCTCTCCTCCCACAATCACAACATATCTTAACTACAGTGCTCTGCATCTTATTGATGAGGGCTGAGAAAAAGAACTCTTTACAACAAAAAAGCTGTTTCCTGACAGAATGCTTTGCATTAGTGATACTCTTGATTACAGTAGTTTAATTACAATGGGTCATGGTATAGCCGGTTTTTGTAGATGGTATCACTCAATACTTTTTATATCACCACAGCATAAAATACACTTCCTCATCATGGCCCTCTGACTTTAAGCATAGTGAAAGAGGACCGTGTAGAAATCACTTTCAAATCCCATGGACTGTATGTGTAATGTACTGTTAAATTAACTTCTGTTTCTAGTGCGCTTGGAGGATCATCTGCCCTTCACATCCCAGCCTTTCCTGGTGGAGGTTGTCTTATCGACTATGTACCCCAAGTATGCCAGCTGCTAACAAACAAGGTAGGTTAGTAAAGAGAACTCAATTTTGTTTTCCCTTATGTGCTGTACTGTATTGCAGTAACACACTGCAGCATTTCCATAGACATAGTTTTTCTGCCAGGTAGTCCAAGTAGGGCATACTTAAGGTGAACTACACAAGGAATACCTGCTTGATAAGAATTGAGCACCTAAGCAGGGCAATGAATATAATGACTCTTTTAGGTAAACAAGAGTGTTTGGGATCTGATCCTGGAGCGGATTTTTCTTACCGTGGCATGTTATGATTTAGGATAAAATGTTGTCTCATACAACACTGCATTGTAGCATACTATTTTGCTAATAAATACAAATGTGTAGTTGGCATATTTTTCTTCCAGTTGGAAGTTCTCATACCATAGTCATCATTGTAGGTTTTGAGTACTTTCAGTGATTTTCTTCTCAGATGTTTCATGCAAAAGAACTGAATTGGCAGCCTATTTGCATATTTATATAGTAATAGCTACTTAAGGTTACTGAAAAGATTGTGGTCCGGTTAGCTTACTGTTTAAACAAAAAAGAGTGAGTATTGTATTTTGAAAGCTTCTCCGTTATTTAAGTGTAATTTTCAAAAGAAAGTTTGGGGGCCAACATCTAGAAATCTGCCTATTACAGACCTCCTCTTTGTATTTGTGTATTATTTTTACCTTTAATTGTCCAAATGAGGAAAATAATTTTATCCTTTAGAAAAAGTTCTTCAAAATGTGTTTCCATAATTATTTTGGAATCTATCTTTAGAGTTGTTTTTGTGGTTTTCTGTTAAAATTACTTTCTGTTTTTAAAATCTGCAAGTACATAGGACTGTTTTTATCGTTTCTTAAACAAAGTCACTTAAGCAAACTTATCGTATGTTTTCCTTTTCCCAAAATAACATTTCAAATCTTACACAAAGTGTTCAAAATAATTGTTGTTTTTTTATAAAATCAAATAAGTCTCAATTTATAAATAGAATTTAACTTTACGGGGTACAAGATAGCTCTCAGCAATGATTGTATCAAGGCTTTTTCAAAAAATTTAGGAAAGCATTTGCCAGCCAAGGAATTCTAGTATTACCACAGGCAAGAAAAATATTCTTCGTGTTCTTTTCATGTTCAGTGGGGGAAAAAGGTTTTTTAAATGTTAGTTTTCATTCTGGAAGGCAAAGGGATTTACATAGGGAATCACATATGGAACCGTACTGTGAGTACTTGAAGTAACCAGTTGTAAACCAGATGCCTTGCATCCTGACAACACGCGCATTGTTCCTGTTATGGGTCAAACACTGTTCACACTGTTCTGCTAAGTAATCCCATTCAAATCACTAAGAAAACATATAAGGTGAGAGGAGAATTTTGCCTTAAGTCTTCCAAGTTTAGCATTGTTGGATTTTCTGTGCCAGGATGGAAGTCTTTCAAAACCCAGAATGCCTCAGAAATTGATGCTCACAGTTGAGTAGGTGGATCCCTGAGTCAGCATGAAACCACTGAGAGAGCTTAGTGTTAAGAAGATTTTGTTGGATGTGTATGCTTCAGAAAACACACAAGATCAGTTGTGATTTTTCTCTCTCTCTTTTTTTTTTTTTTTTTTTTTAATAACCAGAATGTTATTGTGACATTTAACCAACTGTCAGTTCAGGTAACTATGATTGGCCTATCGTGGCTTCCTGCTGAAATTTCAGCAAGGCAAGGTTGTATATTTCTTTTCTTCACTCTTTATCTTGTGCAGTTAAACAGCACTTTATATTGTGAAAGACAAGTTTCACTCCGAAGTGAGTGAAGAGATTTCTTTACAAGGTTTTCTGCGTGCAAAATCCACTGTTTGTTTTAAAAACATTTTAGGATTCTTTAGGGAAATCATGCAAGCTAAATGTAGGATTCAGAACTACTACCATGTCAAACATAAGTCTTCCTTAATGAGGAATATATGACAAATTGGGAGCATTGGCTTTTTTTATCTTTTTATAGCTCTGGATTTGTTTGTTTCTTTCTTTTTTAAGGTACAATATGTTATTCAGGGATACCATAAGAGAAGAGAGTATATCGCAGCTTTCCTGAGTCACTTTGGAACGTAAGTTTTCTTTTGATGCGTTATTTTCTGTAGCATGGGACAAAGTGTTGTTTTCTGCACATGGTCTTTGGCTGTGTGACTGCTGTCCACTGGATAAGATGAAATCTGGTCATTTTTCACAGAGTGATGTGTATAGATGGTCTCTCTGTAGCAGTACTGGAATGAAGTTCATCATTACTTCACTTCTGTGCCAGCTGCCAATCTGTTTTTACTAGAAAATAGCTGATGATGGGAAAAGGACAGTAGGAATTTTCTTCTTTAGCAAAAGAAATGTGCTCATTTCTGAATAAATGACTGTGGAGGGGTCTTACAGTAATAGGCAGTGACTGAGATGGAAGGACAGGGAAGCGGGTACTTTTCCAAGTCTTGCAGGAGCCAGAAACCACTGTTCGGCATAAAGGCAGGACTGGGAGACCAGCTGCTCCCACTGCTGAGCAGTATCTTGTCTCAGGAGAGAAAGGGCTGTCGGGTCGTGCTGAATTCCTGGAGTTCAGAAGTCCGTGGCCTGCCATGATGACACATTATCTTCACAAACCAATTAATCAGGGGTGCCTTGGCACTCTGAAGGGTAAGCACTTTGATTTCCCACCTAAATCCTGACTTGAGTGAGAGAGAGTCCAGGAGCCGATGCAACAGCGATTGCCTGACCAGCAGTGCTTTATCTCATTGTGAGGAGGGGGTTTCTGATTCTGGTGATGCCAAATGACATGGATATTTGGGAGCCCTTTCAATCTCAGGTCTCTCAAGTGAGGGTAGGAAATCAGGTGCCTTCTAGCATGCACGCAAATTTTATACAACTATAGATAGATAACAATTACTTGAATTGGACATATGAGTAGGTAGAGAGTCGATGCAAGCTCAGTCCTTATGAAAACAAGATAATTTCTTTTTCTTCTGAGAAAACTACAGTATAGAAATGGCCCAGGTGTGCCTATGATTTTATTACACTTGCAAAGTCATTCATGAGTCCTGATGCGGCTTGAGACTTCCAGAGAATACCGGCTCCTGATGGTTGAAAGTTTTAATCCATCTACTGAACAACTCTTCTATATTTAATTTTTGTATGTTCTCATGCTTTGCATTTCTTCTGTATACTCTTTTGAATTTTCAAATTTAAACTCTTCTCAGCCTGCACATTTTCAATTTTATCCTGTCAGTACAGAGTTAATAATTTATCTTAATCTGAGTAACATACAGGGAATTTGTGTGTGTACAGTTTTTATCAATTTAGCGCTGCAGATGCATTAGCAGGTCTCCTTTCATTCTAAAGTGTATTTATATAAACTGAACATGGCCTTTCTTTGCATAAGAAACTCCAATACCACAGCACAAATAAGAAGATTATTAAGAGTAAAAGTTTAATCTAATTTTAATTTAGCTAGAAAACTGTAACTGTTAATAAATAAAGCAAATACTGGAAGTTTCTGAACAAACAAACAAAACAATCCTTGTAATACAGAATTTGCATATTTATCATTCAGTATTAGAATGAATGGTAGGTTAAAATTGTATTCATTTTTTTGTATATTTGTTGATAGTGGTGTGGTGGAATATGATGCAGAAGGCTTCACAAAGCTCACTCTGTTGCTGATGTGGAAAGATTTTTGCTTCCTTGTTCACAGTGAGTAGCTCTTTGCCTCGGGCATAAATGTCCATCCTCGTGAAGATAGAAGTTCAAAAGGGAAAACATACAATTACAGGAAACAGTTTAAAAGTTTTAGCTATTTTTATCCAGTTCTTAATGTATTTTTGATGTGACCATGACACTTTGAAAGCACAAAATCCTGACTGTATTTGGAGAAAGGGAGAGGACCCACATTGGTAGCATACTGCCTGCTTTACAGAATGCCAAAAGCGTCCTGGGAAGGTTTTCTGGTAATTTGACTCAGGATTAAGTTCACAGTTGTAACTTGTCCTTTCAAAAGTGCCAATAATGAGGACCAATACTATACATAACCCGGGAGTACCTAAAATCTTCTGTAATTGTCAGGATTTAATGCATTGATAGTGATAGTAAAGACACTTTAGTGTAGGGAAAATATAGTAAATGAGAAATAATGCTATACAGTCGTTAGGAGCCAAAAGTTATTCCTAGACTGAAACTGTGTAGGCAAAACTGTCTAACAGTTGCTACAGTATGTAGCTAGACTTGCTGTCATTTGAAATTTTTAAATCAAGATTGTATTACTTTCAAAAAGACATTCTTAATTAAATAAATATGTAGGAATTGCTTCATTTAGAAATTAGTAAGTGTGGCTTTGTTACTGCTTTATACATGTTAACCTAAGTAGCAATTACTGTTTTTCCCTATGATAAGGTGAAATTCACAGGTATCAGAGATATTGGTCTGGGGAAATTCAGTCATGTTACCCTTTATTTTTAATTGTTACACTTCTCATCTTTGTTTAAAATAATTGCAGTGCAATCTGGGCAGCTGCAACACTGGTGTTTGTTAACACTCTAGCACTGAAATATTTTAGATTATGTCATTTTTGATTGTGGGCTAGCTTTTCATGTGGAAAACTAAGGATGTCTTAATGACATCATAGAAATTTGTCCCAGAGCTTTTAAAGCAAGAAGTGGGGATTGCCATTGTTCAGAGAAGTCCTTCACCCTGTGTTGTGTTGGAGATCACAAAAAATGGTCTCACTGATCCCTATCACCTAAGATTTCCAGACCGTAATGACCATAAAGAGGTCTAGAAAACTCAAACTTGAAATTAAAAAACTTCCATCATACTACTGTGACTTACGTTGTGGAAAAAAAAAAGAAACAAAAATGATATTTTTTGAAAAATTGTCCTTATTACATCTTTACTTACTCTTCCACTACAATTGAGAATTGGTCACTGGGCAATTGTCTTCTGTGAGATGATGCTTCTTTATGTACAACCTTCTTCAAGTGTTCCTACCTTCTTAACTCCCCAATATGTTTGGCTTAATTTTATCAACATTAAAATTCCTGTGGATTTGATTTTTGCTGTGGGATAATATAAATTAATAGATGTTGAAGCAGTTAGATTTCAGCGGAATCAAAATTCAAATTTCTATTAAATAACAGAGTAGGTTTTAACTGGGTAATACAGTGCTCAATTTAACTGGCACAAAAGCTGCAATTATAACTGAGTAGTTTATCACTATATTAACCCTGTGGCCTTAGAAATCATACAGTGCCTTAGCTGTGTAAGCCATTGCATCAGCCGCTTGTTGAACAATCCACTGCAAAAATATTTATGTTCCGTGCACTGAAGGATATTGCAATGAAAGGACTGAAATCTGCACTTCATTTCCTGAGTGAAGTAATGTAGGCTTTCATCTCTTAACCACTGACATAACTATGTATATGATGGTTGAATATTTAGCAAGTGTCTAATAAAACGTCTGGGAGAGATAGCCATAAGTTGAAAACTGTTCAAGTTTATACTATAGTATGCAGAGAAAGTATTCAGAGGAGAATAAATAGGTCAGTATACAGCAAGCACCATGGTAAATCAAATGAAAGGAGCCGTAGTAAATTTTACTGGTGTCTTAATTTTGGCTAAAATTTTAGGTTTAATTGAGATTGTGAGATGTGTAAAACCTAATGTGAGTTGTATTTCCTTTAAAAGATACATTCAGAGATTTCAAAAATAACTTCAGGGGTTTTTTGCAACTATTTGCATTCAAAGTTAAACACTTGTTTGGAAACTAGGAAGCAAAACACATTAGAAGTAAAGTAAAATTACTCAGAATAATTTCATTGAGTAAACAGTTAAAGATAAGAGGAGAGAAACAGGAAAGTAATTCTGGATTGCCAAAGCCCAATAACCTCAGAACAATTTCACTTGCTAAAAAAAAATTATTTGTGCTGTAGTTACAGAATGAAGAGCAAAGTCTCCCCACTCTACCTTAAAACACAGAAGAGCTACCTAATTGCAAAATCAATCATTACATTAATGTAGGTGCTGAAGTTATCATATTAGATCAAAGAGCAGTCAAAGGAACTGTTGCTTTAATGGTTTAGTTCTAAAAATTGATCAAGTGCAAAGAAATAAACATTCAGAGAAGTTTGTGCATCCCCATTGAAGAGGAAATTGTTAATCAGGAGTAGTGCTTTTGATATTGTTAATGTTTATGAGTAAGTCTCAGTATGAAGCTTTGTAAGTAAACTTCAATATACTGCTAATTTCTTTCTCTTCTTGTTTATAAATTAGCTATGATTAGTTTTTGGAGATAGATATTTCTTCATATTCTTGTTCCTGCATACATTCTGTGTATTTAAACTGTATATAAATAGAAACATAAGTTACGTTATCTTTGCACAATTAAGAATTAAGTAGCCTTATTGGTGTGGACACAAGAATAGGACTCCAGAGCAACCTGTATATAGGCTTTTCAAAGATAAATTTTTATCTTACGAGATTTTTAGGTTATCAGCACAAAGGAGATTGACAGAAGCTGGACTGGTTGCAATAGCAAATGAAATACTGCTTGTTTTAGTGGTTATTTGTTTAAGACATCTTGAAAAGGACATACTGAACTAAAAAGGTTTTGTTTCATTGAACAATATTTCGGGGGATGGAGAATGTTGGAAGCTGTGAGCATTTGTATCTCAAGTTTGTATGGGATCTCAGACTTAGGTGAAGTTGGTGGGAATACCTGCTGCCACTGACCTTGGGTAACTGTAAGGGATTTCAGGTTCTGTGTTGGGTAATACCAGTGACCCAGGAGGTCCAAAGTGCTGGTCATGTAAAAGCTGAAGTTTAATTAAGGAGCTTTCTTGCTATGGGTGTGCCAACTGAAGTAGCTTTTTGTCCACCCTCTTACCTGTCTGTGCAGTTATGTGGTTACCTCTGTCAGAGAATAGATCAGAAATAGGCAACATCTCAGCAAGAAGGAGGTTTTTACACAGGAGACAGAAGCAAGCAAGGGCCCTAGAGCATTATTTGGGTTATAGGAGGTTATGCATATGAGTATCAGGCTTTGGGCGGACACTCGCTTCTGCATTCAGGGGTTTTTGGTGGAAAACATCAATGCCAGCTTCTGATGCATTCTTGTTTGAATATTGCTATCTGCACACATTCTTCAGCAGAGCAATTTGGGCCAATGTAGTCAACTTACGTGGTTTGAATTGATGGCCTGAGCTAAACAGTTGGGGTTCGCTCACATAAACCTCTTTTGGATCTGGATTAGCACATTTGTGCACAGCTTCAGAAAGCAGCTTAGAAAATAAAGACACAAACAAAGAATTTTGGGTAGCCATGTTTGTCAGGTGAGGCTTGGGAGGAGGCGGAGAAAAATGCTTTGGGAAAGAGCATTAGTAGCTGGGAAGACAAGTTTACACTACAGTTCAAAGAAAGTGCTGTTTATTCCAGTAGTGTTCAGGGAAAGAGGAATGTATGCCCACTCACTGTAAATAAACAAAATTGCATTGAAGAAGTAACTCCTCCTATCAGGGCCCATTCCAAACAGAAGTAACTCATTAGGCTTGAAATATTGTTTTAATCATTCAGTAGAGCAACAATAATCCCTAGAATTTAGGTAAATGTTAATTTTTCAGGCACCTGGTGTAGTTTAAGATGTTTTCTGTCCTTTAAAGGAGATTGCCCCACCTCTGGAAGGTCAACAGAAGAGAGCTAATGAGCATTCATCAGCCCCTTCATCTATTCCTCCAGCAGCTGTTTAAATAAACAAGTTAGGCTTTGTGGTAGTAAATGGCTAGCAAGGAGGTTTGGTAAAGTCTTAAATGGAAGATTTTTCCTAGATGAACATGTGTCTGATTGCTTAGTGTTTGCTATTTGGGTTTGGGAGAGCTTATATGAGAAGGCAAAAGTATTTTCTTTCATCAAAGATGGTGTTTATTCTTTTTTAAATTGCTTTTGCAGATTCCTGTTTGAAAAATCACATACCTACCACACTAACTCCACAGCCACTGAGATAATAAAAATGTTTAAGAAATAATTTGTTTATCCAAGCAATTTGGAACCCAGAACATGAGACTGTTTCATGTAAACATTCCTGTAAATATTTCAGTAAACCTTTATCTGCCTGTAGTTTTGGCCATAGAGCCCTCTCTGTTATATAGGACCTATAGGTCTAGTTAAATGTAAATGTGAGAAGTAGCTAGTGTTTGTTGTTTTGATATATTATTTAATTCAGTTGGAATATGCTCAATGACTCCTGTGCGCTACTGGAGTATGAATAACCATTTGAGTGGGGTTGGTAGTTTTAGAGATACATTTTTTTCAGTTTTCTGTCATGCAAGATTTGCTCACATACCTGAAAAGAAGATAGTCTTCAAGAGTTGCTCTTCATTAGTATCAGTGCCTGGCAGTCTTAACACTTAAAATTCCAGCAAAAAATCTTTGGAGGAAATTAAGATTGCATTGGTTCTACTTATTCAGGGAAGTTAGTCTGACTGTGAAAGAGGAGCCTCTTCAAGACAAGGTATGGAAAAATAAACTGTCGTCTGCCCCAGTTGTTTCCTGAAAAAGGGCCAAGTGTTGAGTGGAATATTTACATTAGATAGCTTCTGTGAGCTTTTATCTAACGAGGTGTTTTGGCTTCCTTTCATAGTACTTTTATTTTATTCTTCTCATTGTTCCTTAAATGAAAACGGAAATTTATGACTCTGTGAAAACTAAGGGAGAAGGAAAAAAGAGAGAATACGACAATGTGAATAAGAAGTTATAGGAGAATGGAGTGATGTCTGATAGCGTCATAAAAGCAGGATAGTTCAGCAGAAATGTCAAGCATAACAAAATGCATGTTTTAGGAGTCCAGTGTGAGAAGTTCAACACTAATCAAAAAAAGTCTGCAAAGATTGTATAGGGATGTCATTTTGTTCTTAAATGAGAAACTGGAGATTAACAAAGCCCAAGTGATGTAAAACTGGCTAGCACAAGTCAAAAGCCATTTGGATCTAATGCTTGGGAGAAATTTTTTGATGTTCAGCAAGCAGATAAATGTCTCCCATGAGGCAGTCTTTTCCTCTGACTCTCTGAGCTTTTAGTTGGTACCATGTATTTCTTTGAATCTGGTCTTGAAAGTTCCTGAGCACGTGTTTTTCTGCCTACAGCAAAATGTACCCTGAGCAGAGTGGGGGGGGTCTCTTCAAAACTTTGTACGTTGTTTTAATCACCACAAAACAAAGCATTCTGTGACACTTCCTGTGTAGTGAGGTGCGTATCGCTTAACTGAAGTTAAGGAAAGCTGCAGAAATGCTATACTGTTGTGTATCAGACAGTGTGATGGAAAAGGTGCCTGAGTCACAGGTGCACAGTTCTGCACTTAACTACGCATAGGCAGGGGCTAATTCCAGAACTGAATTGCAGTGTTTGTAAAATTAATTAGCTTTTTGCTGATCATCTTTCTCCATTGTGTATTTTTCTCCGTTATTTTTAAGGGAAGCTGCCAACTAGATTTAGTTTGAAATTCGTATTGAAAGCTGATAATTTAATTTTTGTCATTAAGAGTATGTTAAACGTCATGTTCCTCTGATTCCATCCTGAGTATTTACTTGGACGTGAGCTGAATGAGATTTTCCATATTTAGGTATTCATAATGGATGCAAGTGAACCTGAAAACAAAGGTTTTCTTTTCCTCTTCTTCTGTTTCTCTGTGTTCATTTTGTAATCACATCACTCAGTATAAACTAGTTTTAGGTTCCTATTTCTAATTCTGCTAAAAAAGGGACAGTGGACACAAGGTAATTCATAAAACTTGGTATGAACAGTAACAAACAGGAAACAACTGTTGTGATAGGAATTAGGTTTTACAAGTATTTTATGATGGCCTGACATGGGTGGACTGGCAAAGTATTTTTAAGTGTCACTTTGCTGCGGATGTTACCTTTTCAATTTCTGAGAAACGCCTATATTTGCCCTACTTTTAAAACTATAGTATATTGCTGTAGACATTAATTGATGTTCTTCCAGGAACTATGAGCGCTTTAACAAATGGACTGAAAGGTTTTGTAATAACTTTTTATAAAATTGCATTTTTCAGAAAAGTGAACTGTTGCTTTTTCTTATCTAATAGATATATCTGAGTACTTCTACTATGTGCCCAATTATATGACAGATAACTAATAAATTCTCAGAAAAGATGCCTGAGATAGGGAAGTGATATAATCCTATTTTACCCACTCAATTTTTGAAAAAAGTGATTAGGTTGCAGAAAAAATCATTGACAGAGTTGGGACTTGAGTACAGAATGTGGTATTTTTTCTTCTCACTCTATGTCTATGTCTTGTGCCTGCACATTTTGACATCTCACATGGCATTCACAGATAGCTTTTCTCTAAGGTGAGAACTACGTTAAAGGTGTGAGATGTGGCAAGTTGAAAATTGCTCATAGTAGCAATTAGAAAGCAAATATTTTGTTTTCAGTCTGGAAAGGAGAAGATGAGCATGGGTTTCACGTGGATCAGTCCTGGGTTCAATATCAGGCAATGCTTTCAGAAAAAAATAGGATGATACAGAACACCATGGGATTATTAGAGATACAAAATTTCTAGAAATAAGAGCTGCATCAAGAAAAGAAAGATTTTCTGAATGCTTCTTCCCTATCTCCTTCCTCTTTCTATCCAATGACAATTAATTTGTCACCAAAGTAGACTTTTTCTAAGAACCCATATGTGACACAGCAATGGCACACAAAGGTGACTGCTGCATGCCTTTTAGGAAATAGATAAATATAATTTACTTTTTAATATGAAGAAATACACCTTGGTTTAGAGATGGAACCGGTCACAAAGATGCTTAAATGTCTACATGGGGAAAGGAGGGAGTGCTTAAGCTGCTTTTCTGTCTCCTTTGCCCCATTCAGCAGCAGTCCCACGTTTTCCCTAGTCCTCCTTTTGCTTTTTCTGTTCCTATAGCAGCCCATCTTGTTGTCCTTAAGTCCCCTTGCCAGATTCAACTCCAGGTGAGCTTTGACATTGCCAACCCGGTCTCTGCATGCTCAGAGTATCCACATCTCATGTGCTTCCTTTTTATGTTTGAGTTTTGTCAGGAGCTCCTTGTTATCCATGTAGGCCTCCTGCTACTATTGCTTGACTTTCTGCTCATTAGGATGGATCATTCATGAGCTTGGAGGAGGTGATCATGGACCCCTCTTCTCTCCAGGACCGTTATCCTGTAGGATTCTTCCATGGGAGGAGCAACATCCCTGAACGGCCCAAAGTCTCCTGAAGCTTAGAGCTGTGTTCCTGCTATTTGTCTTGCAATGGGCCTATATTGCAGTAAAGTAGATTTCAGTTTAGCTTTAGAAATATCTGGAGCGGCTTAGTCAGCTAGTTGGGTCAGGCAGGATTATACTGCGTTGTGATTTGAAAGCTGTAAGCCTGCATGGAGCAGAGCTTGAAAAAACAGGATAGCATGTGTGTCAGCAAAGGGTCCTTTTGTGTCAGCAAAGGGTCCTCTTGACCTGCAGGATAATGTCACCCTGATCACAGATGAGAATTAAATAAATCAGTGTCCTTTCAAATCCCAGGCAGCATTTAAAACAGGAAAAAGAACTTATTTGCAAGCCTCATAAGCTTAATAAAGTATCGGTGAGAGAAGCCAAATGTTTTTGCACAGCTGCTTTTCAGGTAAAAACATGCTTTAGAAGTCTTCCTGTCCTGCTGGAAAGTACTGTAGAACTTCTCAGCATTTAGCAATGTGTCTCTGTACTGGGAAAACCAAGGAAAAGTTTTCGTCTTTTCTCCACCAGTAACATGTGATGGCCATGCCAGGAAAGGGCACAGCTTGCTTTTCACGCCCATAACAACTGCAACTGTATTTAAAGTATAAGCTTCAAGCAATTCAGTTGGAGAAGAGGCAGCTTTTAGTAGCATCAATCTCATCAGCGCTTAGAGAAGTTACTATAGAAACTGTTACAGCAGAAACAATAAAAGGAAATAAAAACAGAAGGGGGGAGCGATGAAGATCTTTGAGAATTTGAAGTAAAAATAAAGCTAAATAGATGTCACTAGCTGAAGCTAGTGAGGTAAAAATAAAAAGCCTTTCTCTTAATTAAAATAATCATGGTTACAGAAATTAGAGAAGGAGAAGACCTGTGAGGCCATTATGACATTTCTTTGGGCTTGATGTAGGATTATGAGATACTCCATGGGACATTTTTAGGAGGTAGTCCAGTCTTACTGTAAAAGTCCAAAAAAGTAGGACATAGTAGAGGTGGGTGATGACACTCAAAAGCAAGAAGACATTATAAAGCATTTTTCAGGTTAAGTTACATCACTTTTTCATGGTCTTTGACTGCATAGCTGGAAACTGCTTGAAGAGTATCTTGATTTGATCTGTTACTTGGTTCCTCTGTAAAACTAAAGAATTAGATACTCTGTCTGAAGCACATGACTATAACTTAAGGTATTTAAACTATTTTTGTCACATTTTTTTAAAATGCTGGTTTTGTATGAAGGATGAGGTACTTAGAAAGATACAGGTTGTGATAAAGACATGGGATATTTTTACAACCATATCATCTTCCTATGTTGACAGAAAATCAAAACAATAGCAATCATAAATCTAGTTGCCATTGGTGCCTAGACTATATTGTACTTCCCATTATCAGTGGAATGAGAACCACAAGATAGATACAGCAGTCATGCAATCCTCTTCAAATAAAAACAGGTTACATACTTTATTTAAAAAACAAACAAACAAAAAACAACTAACAAACCAAACCAAAGAGAACTAAGTAATAAACTTATTCTAGTCTCATTGAAACCCACAAGTAAACAAATCTACTCTCTGTAATGTGTTGGAATAGTTTAATCCATCATAATTCATTGTTTCTATTCTTCAGAAATATTTAAGGGCTGTCTAAGAGCACTGGAATTAAAAGTAACCACTTCTGTATCTGAGACTTTGAAGTTGGCCATTTCCATAGATGTGATGTCGTAAGACACATTAGGAAAAGAGACATACTGTTGGTGCAAAAATTTTGAAAAAAGAAGAACCAATTCTTACTTCAAATCTAGCCTGGACTGGCAATAACTGAAAGTCATTCCTGTCCAATTAAAAAAAAGGAGGAGGAAAAAATAAGGAAGATTAGATTCCTTCAAGCATTCCTTAGTGTCACAATGAACATCACCAAAGTTACTGCAAACTGGGCATTTGCAAGCACCTTCAATAACTGCTGTCAGCAAACTCGCGTTCTGTGCTAAACCTGTGCTAAAGAAAAGGTTCCTCAGCATTTTCCTCCTTTCTCATACCAGCTGTATTCTTCCTAATAACCTTCTAAATAACCTTGTCTTCTAAACATCTCAGTGGGCTCCCTTCCCATTCTTGAATATTATACTTGCTGAAAAAGGTCAAGAAGATCTTATTTAGTTGAGATCAATCATTATACAAATGCAGTTCAGGACTGGCTCTTTAGCGAGTTCTGTTGCCAGACCCATTTCCCAGTACAAAACAAGGAGCTGTGCATTTCATATATTCACATAAATTGTCCTAATCCCAAATATTGCATTTTTTACATTATTACAATCACATTTCAATGTTTATCTTCCATTGTTAAATATTGTACATTCAGTTGATACATTTCTGATGCAGTTAAAAAAAACAATAGTTGTTTCATTTTTCATAGTATTTACTTGTATTTTCATAGTATTTATGGAATTATTTTGTATATAAGTCATCTTGCTCATCTACTACACAAGTGTTCATTTTGCCAATGGGGTGGGTATTTCCCGTAGCAAGGGCAGACTTAATGATTTCAAAAGCAGCTGTGATTACCAACACACCCAAAGTGTCATAAGTGTCTCAGCTAAAATTCCATAAACAGCTTTTCATTTCACATTTGAAATTTTGAAATGTCAATTTCAAAATAGCATCTTCCTGCAAATAACCTGTTTTTCTCTAGAAGGGATGTTAGCCCTAATAATATTTAACAAAGTCAAATTCCTATGACTGTGCTCTGCTAACCTGAAGTCCCACACTAATGCCATTGATATGTTATTTGTCATCCTTGCTCTCTCATTCTTGCAAGACGACATCATCACACACCAAAGCAGGATAGATAGCTGTGGCATTTTGTAATTCTCTGTGTGTTTTGAGCCAAATTCACCCTTTCATTTTTTGCCAGTAGAATGTAAGCTAAAGACTTTTGGCACAGAAGAGTCAAGGAAAGATTTGCTATGCAAAATAGCCTGAAATCCTGCCCTCCAGAGATTTGTGCTAGCCACTACAATCCCCAAAATGCTTGTGGCTGAATCTCTTCAGATTTCTCAGTAGATACAGTGATCAATATGATTCCTGAAAGGCCTTCTGTACTGGAACTTCTGTGTAAGAAGTGAAGATAGCTGTTTTCCCTTGAACTTAGATGACCATTTTTCACCCATCATACAGGCTGTCTGGAACAGCTTTCCCATAGGAGAAGTCATGTCAGAAAACCTACAAGAAAATTTCCTTTTAAAATAGAGCTTGATAGATGTGTAAGGGGTATTATATAAAACGGTATCTGTGTTACCACTGAGTTGCATTGTAAATCCACGTGGGTCTCATCCACATTAACACATCGTGAAAACAGGAGAGCTCTGAGTTCAAGGAACTTTTCAGTCTGAGGCAGTGCATTCAAATCCACGAGTTGTTTTTCCCAGCAGTGTGAGCTCAGTTGAAAGTAAAGGCAGAGAGAATGTGAAATTCCGTGAACCAAAAAAAGAACAAGCAAAAAGATGATGAATATATACTAATAAGAGACAGTTCTGGAGCCTGGAATATGTGTTTCCTGTTTCCATGAGTTACTTCATCAGAAGTACTTGAATGCAGAGGCAGTCTCTGGCCAAAGCTGGATGATAAGTAAGGAGTGAGTCAGGGGATTTCGGGAAGAGAACAGATAGTATCACGCTAAGATTGTTCAGTGTTCTCTGGAGATATGGGTTTAGCACATCTTTCCTTTCCCTGTACCCTTCTTGTTTCTCTGGTGAAACAATTAAAACAAAACTTTTCACATGTTCAGTAATCATTGATTCTGAAGTACCTACTAGAACAGCCAATGTTGGAAGGAGTTGAGTTTGGTTGTATAAGTATTATCTACTGTTACATCTCAGAAGAATTGGGTCCCACAAGCTGGCACTTAGTATCAGTAGACAAGCTGACTATCCTTTCCTTGTTCCTTCATTCCTGGTCTGGAATCCCTAAATAGCCTCTCAACTTATGAGAGTGCTGTGAAACAATTTTTTTAAATATTTTATGTATCTATTATATCCTACGGTGATTAGAATCACCACATTGAAAAGCTCATGCAGGAATGAATACATATTTAATCAGAGCAAGGGTTCAGTGTTGCGCAGTAAGTTGTGCAGTGTTGTGCACAGGGGTGGAGTCTGTCAAATGGGACAAAACAAAACAGTGTCTCCCTTAGCCAGCTCTGTCCAGCCTGGGAGCTGAACTGGAAAGAATACTGTGTTATCTTGTGTTTGCTCCATAAAGCAAGTAGAGATTGAATTAACGTTGTGCAGGCAATGAAATCTTGTAGAAGTCAAAATCTCGGCAGTAAAATATCCAGATCAGTCAGTGTTTGAGTGCAAAACAAATTATGGGTGCAATAAACTGCAGCAGATTCAAGCATCCAGAAGGTTAATAAGATAACCAGTATAGTGTCATCCAAGCATTCAAACGGTGTGTAACATTCAGTGAGTAAATGTTGACTTCTGCGAAAACAAATATCTAGATTTATCCAGTGCTGTACAAAGGAAGAATAAACCTATTCTCTAGAACAGGGGAACAGTATATGGAAAATTTTCTAAATATTGCCACCTAAGTACTTTGATATATTTGTATGGTCAGCATGCATTTCAAGTATTGTTTTGTTTTTCCTTGTCTTCTCTCCAGTACTTAAAGGTGTGGGGTAAACCTGCATTTTTTTCCTAAGCATTTTTCCTTCAGAAATCCCATAGCAGCACTGGCATATGCTTTTGCCGAGACATCCCTTCCACATTTCATACCCTGTTTAAAAAGCTATAAAATTAGATGCTAAAGATATTACTTTAAAGTTAATAAGACTGTCGAAATCAACTCTGTAGTTGTTGACATAACCTTAACAAACTAGGTAACCTGTTCCAGATCTCAGATGGTTGTTCTTTAAGAAAATGAACAATTAAACCTTACTGATTCATTGCACAGTTTTTTTAGTTATTAATGAATCAGGATTTTGGCTTTAAGATAACTGAGTTTTTAATATATGTATGTATTAAATGCTAACTAAGTCAAGAGAAGCAAATTTGTGTGTTACTTCTCGATAGTTTCTTACGTTTCAAAAAGAGAGCAACTTCAACTATTTATAAACTGTAATTAAGTTTCTTTACGACATGACTCATTCTCAACAAGCAAGTCCTTTTTCTTTTGCTTTCTTATGAACTGTGTGGGAAAATTAGGGTTCAATCACTGAAGAATTTACTCAATGCTTAATTACCCAAAACAGCCCTCCAAGTTCTGCTCATGTAGAGCTTTCATAAAGGCATGATTTTCCCCACACTATGGCTTTCTAAAACTTGACTTTTAAAAAATTATCTGTAAATTGTAACATAGGAGAAAGCAGTGTTTTACTATGGTATTGGCTTCTTTCTCTAGTCTGCTTCTTTGAGCTCCTCTTATATTAATAGTGTGATGCTTAGGAAAGTAAGAAATCATCAGGATTAAATTACTTTGAGCATGAAACTGAATTAGAAAGCTTTACTTTCCTGAATGAGCTAATTGTTTAAATTTTCCGGAGGAAATGTTTCTATTTCTGTGAGAGAAGGGGTAAATGGGACTTCCTCTGACATAATTTTCATTTTAAATCTGAGTTTGACAGTAAGATTTTTACCTTCATAACCAAATATTACTGCTAACTGCATGACTTGTATAAGCCTGCTAGTTGAAGTGACTCATTTACATAGATTAAGTTATTTTTAGGGAGATAATTTGCACTGTTTAGAAGAGAGGAAAAAAGGGAGAGAGCGCCCTACTAAGAGCTAGATCCCTCATTATAGTTTACAGAGCTCGTGAACCCAGCATCCAAGCAAAAGATGACTAAGCAAGGGGTCTATTGGTACTTTCAGGAATTTACAGACATGAGTCATCTGCTTATTTTCTGCAGACATATCACCAGGGTACTTTGTGAGTCAGCTGTTATTTGGAAATAGTACTTGTATTCAACATGAATACGTTTTTGTAGTTCTTGGGTAACTAGCATGCCAAACCAAAGTGGGCTTTTATAGTTTGCCTAGTTCAGGTGTTGATTTTAAAAAGCAGTGTGTTGTTTTTAACTGTGATGCATTTTTCATGAGAAAGTGCAAATATTGTCTGGAATGTAATTATGATAACACTTGCCTTTGCCACCTTGTGTATTGCATGAAAGCAGATCTGATTTCGTATTAATGCACATATTGAGAGTCAGATTGTATAAATCACCAAGATAAAAAATTTTCTATATCCACCTGTGCTATCCTGTAAAAATGTTAATTGCAAATACGAGCAGAATTTGACTGTTTATCTTCAAAGCACCTTGCTAGCATTGATTACCAATGGTATTTGCTTATTTTTCATGTATGATAAAACACTTCACCCCAAATCCAAGTGTTCTGTACACACACAGTGTCAATGGACGGGCATCTACTGCGACGGAAGCAAGTTCTTGTCTTCCCTTCCTACTGCTGAAATAATAGCTGGTTACCTTGAGATATCTATAACACTTTAAAACTCAAGGCTATTTCCTGTTTACTGGTCTAAAAGACCTAAAAGGTGTGGTTGTGTTCCAGAATTACGGACAGGTTTTTTTACTTGGTCTGGGCTCATCTCACACCTTGTATTAAGGAAGCGGTTGGGTTAGAAAAATGGGAGTTTGGCAATTTTAGGTGAAGGGTAGTGTTAGAAATCAGAGGCAGGTCAAATTTTTCAAAACTTCACTTGCAGTTCAGGGTGATACTGCTGTTGGCCAGATGTGGGATGCACAATTTTAAATCTAATTTGATTATTTGATTTAACAGTTTATAATGTAAGTAATTCCTGAAAATTCCTATACAGGTTTTGGTTAATAGAAGAAGAACATGTTTTCTGTTATATTTTGGTGGTACCTTTGTTGTAATAATACTTTTATAAAATAAAGGCTTCTCATAATAAGTGGAAGTGTCTCTGTAGTGAAAGCGATGTCTTGATTATCCATTTAAACTGCATTTCTAGTGCTACATACTTTCTCTTAAGTGCAAACCTTTAATTTTAGGTAACAGGAAGAAAACTGCTGCTGCTTGGCCCAGTTACGTAGACAGAGGTTTTCAAAGGAAAGTTAATGAAAGTTAAAAATTCTCAAGTAAAAAGTTAAGTATAAAGACTAAACTAGTGCTCGAGTGTTTTGCTAGAGTTTGTTATTCCTTTCACACAGTGATAAAATATACAAGTATACTGAGTAGTTTTCCTTTAAGGAGTTGGTGCTTCAGATGGAAAAAGATGCACTAGAGGAACAGAGTTTAAGCACTTGGAGCTGAAGAAGTATATTTATAATGTCGAAACAGAGAGCCTGTCTCCTTGCTTCATACTCTTTTCCACAGTGAAGTCCTTCAAAGGCTGTGGCACACATGTACCATCTGTGAGGGGAGGAGACAGCTTGTTTGCTGATAAATGGCCTCAATACACAAATGTTTTTCAGGCTTGTTACTTAATAATCATGTTTTAAAGAGGAATTTGGCAGAGCAATCTTTGAATCTAACCTTTGTTACAGCAGTGATCTGCCCTGAAATTAGCAAAACACTGCCCATGTCATTACCGCTTAAATATCTGCTGGAAGCTGCTGTGTGAGCTGAGTCACCAGGACTCTGGGAGTTATCACGTGTGGCTCAGACACTGGGTCATGAACTGAGCAAACGCTGTCATCCGCAGTGATTTGTTGTATTTTGAGACTATGGCTGGAATATTGCATTTGGTTTTATGTACTTCATGGCTACAAACAGTTTTACTTTTAGAGCTTGGAGGGTAATTTAGGGAAAAAGGAGCTATGGTGCGGCTGATGCACATCCAAGTATTCAGACATGATTAGAAAAACTGAAAAATGAAGGAACTAGCAGGATGATAGCATGGGATATGGAAAAATAAAACCTGTCTTACACTTATATCTCAGTCTATGAGCAGAGATTTCAAAGGAAGTGCTGGAATCTCTGCTCCATGAAGCATTTAAAAGTAGAAAATACAGTGCATTACCAAGCATATTGGAGGGGAGATTCTGTTCCGCCTGAGGATGGGTTTAGGCCTGTAATGTTCCTTTTGCTTTCTTCAAATTCTGTTTGTACTGATGTTGCCACCTGCTTTGATTCCTACTTCAGCTATTACAACCTGTTTATTAACTTAGGAGTCTTTTCCTTCTCTTGAAAAAGGACTGTGAAATGACAGAGAGAATGCTGAAAACCCAGGCTTATATGAATGAATTATGACCTTATTAATTTATTTCACTCATTGCTACACCAATAGAAAAAAGATTTATTTAAGATTTACAGGGAGTTACTGTTCTATTGCAGTGTTTTTTCATTGTGCAGAATTAAAGAATTCTGATCTGGAGGATAACAAAAAGTATGGTCGTAGGTGCTTTATAAATGAAGTCTACACCTTTAAAAGAAACGCACATTCTTCTTTTAGTTTTGGTGTTAGATTAGACATTTAATGTAAATAATTCTAGCCTGTTGTCATAACTCAGTTTACAGATTTCTGAAGCCTCCTGAAATCAAAAGTAGACAAAGAAAATCTAAACTGTGAATGTAGCAAAGAAAAAGCTAAAAACCAGTTTCTGACTGTATTATTAACTGTTGTAGTCAATTTTACTGTTCGGCCAGACCTAGCTGATCATGAGACGGCAATAAGCAAAGAGAACTAAGAGTTTCTGATTTTTATTTTTAGTGAGATATTTTGGGTATTAATGACTTCGCAGTGTGTTTTTCATTTTGTGGGAGTTATTTTATCTAGCAGATGACAGCACGTTGAGATCTTTTCCAACTCATGTGACTGAATCTTTCTACATGCTTTATCAAATCATTTAACCACTTCAGGTCTCACACGGCTGTAAAATGAGAATGGTGTCCGTTGGGGTACTAAAATAAATTGGCTGAAGCAGATAGAGGAATTTGTTTCTTGAATGGAAAGCATTCCAAACAGAATGTATTTTGTGAATTTTTGAAATGGAAAATTTCACTATAAAGGAAAATAACTGTGGCGTTTTTTTCTATAACAAAATAATCATGTGTAAATGTTATGATGAGCATAGAAATACACTAGCTAAACAGTTTTCTAATTATGTACTTTACAAAAACGTTTGATAAAGCAAAGCATCCCATACAGCAATATGTTGGAATCATTACTTATAAGAAATACAGAAATGTATTTTAGAAGTAATCAACAATTTCTCCTTTTCTGTCACCAATAGAAAATAGAAAGGAATGATATATTCCCAGTAAAAAAAAAAAGGAAAAAAAATGCAATGGTGTATTTTTGTGACACTTCTTTTTTTTTTTTTTTTTTTATTTTAGTTGACCTACCCCTGTACTTTCCTCGAGATCAACCAACCCTAACATTTCAGTCTGTCTACCACTTCACTAACAGTGGCCAGCTGTACTCCCAGGCCCAGAAGAATTACCCTTACAGCCCCCGCTGGGATGGCAATGAAATGGCCAAGAGAGCAAAGTAAGTCAGATTGCTGTTTCCTACTAAATATTCCATTTGTTACATGGTCATCTGTTGGTTGAAATTTCATGGATTCAGTGTTACAAAAGCTGAACCTGCTTTTGTTCGCACATAGTCCTAGCATTCCCATCTATGAGTATAGACAGATACTTTATTAATCATGCTTATTACAGTAGTGCCAGAGGACTGATCAAAAGAAGTCTCTTTCCGCTAGGCGTTGTACGGGCAGAGTGATGACAATCTCTGCTCCAAAGAGCTTCCAATCTAAGTAGATAAAGTAGCCCCCAGCAGGAGTGATCTGCATGGTAGCAGTCAGTCAAGGTAACTCCATGGTTTTGTGTGGGTGTTGAGGGGACCCTGAAGGGAAGCATGTGAGATGGAGAGAGTGAGGAAGAAAAACCTGAAAGATATGGAATTAGGCTGTAATAAAAAGACATGGAAGAATAGGTGGAGGTAGAGCAAACCACCAATCTGGCATAGGAGGCAGTCCTATCAGAATTTGAGAAAGTTAGCTGGAAGTCTGAATATCTCTTTCTTTACTGCTTTTTCTGTTGGCTAGAAACAGAGAATCTCTGACTCTTTCCTCTGCAGTTTTTCTGCAAGCCCTTGTTTCAGGCTGGGGAGACACCACTTCTGTCCCAGTATCCCCTTTAGTTAAAGATGACAGGACAGCCTCCCCAGAACGATTCTGTGGCAAGGGCAAGCTGCCCTGGGCAGTGGTGCCCCTTTTGTATGTTAGATATTGTCCCCATCTTCTAATGAAGCAAACCAGATTTTACCTGAATGGAGCAATATGAACAATGGCCTTGCTGCAGTATTTCGATTTTGCGAAGTGTAAAATGTTAGAACAGCAAGAGACTTAAGCAGGCTGATTATCAGTTGTTCAGCACATAAAGGCATCAAACTGCATTAATAACAAGGCATATTGGGATGAATGTTTTGAATGACAATCAGAAGATTAAATTAAATCAGCAAAGATGCGTAAATAAAAGTCGAATGAAAACAGTTCAAGCTGAGTAAATCAAATGAATGGCATGGTCAGGGACTGATTGTAATTTGCGAATGATGGACTCAAACAACAATTGACTGAAGCATTTTCAGATTTCATGCTAATTTAAATTTTATGGAGAACATCAAGTAACACTTGATTTTGGATTTTTGATGCATTGTAATAGAAATTTTTTTGCTAGTATTTGGGTTTACTACTGTACTGTCTAGGAGAGCCATTTCTTGATCAAATATGAAGATTTTTTTTTTGTGGACTTGTTTCTTTTCTCTAGCAGAACATTATGAGTATCTTGTTTAAAAAAAAAAAAAACAACAAACCAACAACAAAACACAAACCTGAAAGCATTACTGTGGCTTTTTTTATGATCATACTACAAAATGCATTTCTTTTTCAGCTGAAAGCTTACAAGTACCTATGTGCTGTCTGCTAAGTGCATTCATTTATGAGTGGGTGTATACAAATGGACTTTTCTTCCTGCACTTGAAATTTAGAAGTATTATAACAATTCTTTTTAAAAGCACTAAATGTGTACACTTACTATCACATGTATTTTTTGTGAGGTTATTCACTCTTATGTTTGAGCCTTTGCATTTAAGTTTTACGCTGGATACATAACATGAGAAAGATGATGAGAAGAGGGGGAAGAAAGTATGCTGCAGTGTCTGAAATAACTATCATTGAGCTGCAAAGAGACAGAGAAGCTGCTCCAGTTAAAAGTGCTTTGCTTGCAGGAACAACTAGTGATTCGTGAGTAGATACCATAAATAAATCTGTATCAAGAAAGGTATGATGTTATGGTACATGTTAGCATATTTTAAGAAAAATTTTTAACACAATTGAGCACCTTATCTAAACAGTGTTTAAAATATTTGGTAGGGCTTCTTAGAATAGGTTAGTGTGTTTCAACACAACCAAATAATTTTTCATTCTATGTTATTTTTACCATAGCCACGTTATGGACCAAGTATATGGGAATATATGTAGATACATAGGAAAGCATTCTAATTAAATATATTCGTTCAAGCACCACATCAAAACATCCCAAATAAAAACAGAAAAGGATACATGATTTAGCGTCTAGAAGCAATGTAATTCTGCTCAGCTGAAGTAAATTTAGCCCAGGATAAATCAGGGACAACTTGTTTGTGTTTCTAAATACTGTCTATTAGGTTTTGCTTCTATGTAGTCTTTTTCCCTCTTAGCCAAATGGTCTCCCAAGTGCGTGGCATCCTTTGATGCTCTGTTTATCTTTCTGGCCCTACTGTTCTAGGGCCACAGGATCTCTTACTTAATGTTCTGCTATCTGACCAAATTCTCTGCCCTTATTCTCAGACTCTTGAGGGTTCAGTTTACACACCATGTTCCTCACTGTAGCTTAAGACACCATGAAGGACAGCTTTTGCTTGCTCTTGCACCAACTGGGTTCATTAGCTGTCCAGTCATGTACTGAATGAAGCATGTGTACCGCATTGCTTTATAGCATGTAGAAGCACCACAAAGTTTGAAATACCATCACTCAGATTTCCTCATCCTCAATTCTGGCAAGCCCTGCCTCTGTTTTTGGCAACTCAACCCAGCGGGCTCATTCATGGGCGGAGCTGTCATAAATTCATGCCAAAGGGACTTTGATTCTGTGCCCGGCCTTCTCCCAGGGTTCTTTTGGGGTTTTTTGTGGGGGGTTTTTTTCCAAACAGGTGAGCCCATCCAATTCCTTCAACTCAGGGCCTGAACTTGAAAGTCTTGGTATCCTTGCTTATCTTTGTGGCCCCTAGCAGAGGTAGGCATTTCTTTTGAAGTTGGAACTTAACCCTTTGCTGTAGTCTTGAGACAGTCAGTAGTAATTATAAGTAGCAGCAAAATTACTCCCCTGAAATACATACATATAGAAGTAGATTGTACGCATTCACACTTAGACACATATCACCTAAATCTAAAAGGCAAATTCTCAAATCAGAGTATAAGTTTAGCAGGATCTTTTTCATTCACAGAGAAAAACAGCTCGTGTTCTTGCTGAAGTAATTGGACCAATTTATCCCTGCCTGATAAAGTCCATGAAATAGAGTCTCTCTCTCTGTGTCCTCTTAAGCAGTTTTTAAAATCACGTGGCTCCTTTGAGGCCCACTGACTTAGGTTCCTTGCTGAGTGATAGCATCTGGTAACTGAAGCTTGCTATTGTCTTAGTGAAGGGATTGCCCTCTGGCCTGATTTAATTCTAAGGGATGAATCAAGTC
The DNA here is from genome assembly GCF_000737465.1 of Haliaeetus leucocephalus. Taxonomy (NCBI): domain Eukaryota; kingdom Metazoa; phylum Chordata; class Aves; order Accipitriformes; family Accipitridae; genus Haliaeetus; species Haliaeetus leucocephalus. The sequence goes on along the minus strand of NW_010972962.1, from coordinate 7,863,615 downwards.
CTGATTAAATAATGTGATTTCAAGTGCCTCCAGATTACTTGTTTCTCAACTAATCGCAAAATTTTAACCTGTTCCTCCAGCTAGAAACAGGGAAACCAAAAATTTTAACATTTTCTTACAAGCTGCTGAGATGCCATTTCCTCTCTGTTCACATCTCAGGCTTTGCCTCTGTTAGGTCATTTATTTATATGTCTGTGGCCTCCTACGTAAGCAGCTTCTTCAAAAGATTTGGTCCTAAAATACAATACCAAGCCTAAGAAAATACAAAAATACAGTAAATTATGGAAAGTTAGCAGCCTTGTTTGTGGTGTACGTGTGAAGTAAAACATCTCTGTGCGGTTTCCATGGGAAAGCTCTCTTGTTTTTTGCTTAAATAGGCATTCATGTGTACATAAATGGAGTCTTTAAAGAACATGCAGACTCTAAGCCTGGGATTTTATGAAGGAATAGTGTAAATAAAGCTTGCTTGTTTGTACAAATTAAGTTCAGTTGTTGGATGCACTCTGGCCCAATTTCTGTCTGACCCAGTGCTGCTCTGTAGACTTAGGTTATACTTCAAGGAGAGCAAGTCAGGACTAAGTTTACTCTTTTATCCTACATAAATCCACCTACTTGCCATTAAAAATAGCAGGAGGATGGAAAACTGGTATCACAATAAAAAGTTGTTCCAAGTGTTCATATTCTTTTTTTCAAGGTAGCTGATAAAACTGGTTTCTGAATAACATTGTTGTCCCTGGCCATTTACTGGTGTTTGCTGAACATGCTGTTAATTTTCCATACTCCTCAGGGCTCTGCAAGGGTGAAAGCTTAAAAGGACTCAAGTGCTCTCAACTGTATATTGGCTGTTGCTCTGCCATAAGGTCAAGTGCAGCTTAAGATTATATGCAGACACACCTTGTGCAAGCTACATATGTATCACCAGTGCGGCTGCAGGGAAGGTTTGTGCTCAGTGCAAGCATGCTGTGATTAGAAAGTGTCAGGCTGGTGCACTGGGCTATGGCATTTTCAGCCCCATCAATACCTTTTCCTTGATTATCATCAAATTAGAGGATGTGTATCATGTGAAGGTGCTGGGTGCTATTTGGCTGAAATAGTTGCTTTAAGCTTTAATGTTCCCTGCTAAGGAGAGGAAATACATCTTCTGGTCTAACAAAAAGGTATTTGAAAAAAGGCCACAATTTTTGTGTTGCTGTTTAGACAAACTCAGTCGTAATATGTCAAAGACTTGCTGTTGTATTCAGTATATTTTGGTACCCCAATGATTTTTTTTTTCAATACTGACATTAACGAGTTTTTCAACTCATCCTTTTTTTTAAATTATTAAGACACAATTGATATAGCTGTAATTAAGGCAATAAATAATTTGTCATTATTTCATTTGTATTTCAGTATTTTTCCTGCTTATTTGTAAAAGTAGCAAATGGTATTTTCATGTATTACGTGATTTTCACACGCGTTAGGCATCTTTAAAGAGTAGATTTCCAAAACTAACTTATTTGCATTCACATATACCCTTCTCAGAAAGCTTTTTTCTAGGCTGTTTCTGGCTCTGTTGCATGTTACCTTAACCTTAAAAAGAAAATTAGAAAAATGAGAGTATGGATCAGAAGTACCAAATGTAGGTACATCATCCTTCCCTACGTGTTCGCGTCTTTGTCTCTGAACATTTGCAAGGCTCAGAGGATTCTTTCTGGAGAAGAGCAGCAGGGTAGGTACAAACTAAGGGGTGAGGTCCTGAGCTGGGTCACTTGTTTGACTCCTTGGTTTTCCATAGTCTCGCATCAGAAGCTGAACAAAAGTGATTTTCTTGCCTGAAATCAAGTAAAGCTGACATTTTGTTGCTGCTGGTGGGCTCTTTTTCAGAACACAAAAGGGCCAGTACGCTGTGACAGTCATAGCAAGAAGAGATGTGGTGACCCAGCTGTGTGAAGCTTACAAAGAAGTTAATTTGATTTTATAGACCATTAAATCAAAACTCTGATTTTCTGTGGGAGTGTCAGCTGATCAGAACTACACATGAAAAGTAGAAAGGCAAATAGAAAAAATTATGTTTTGTTAAAATACTTAATGAATGCATTTGTCCTTGTAATATGTCCTGCAGTTGATTTACCAGCAAACCTTAATAACAAAATTATTTTGATAATAAGATATAAGACAGAATAGATACAGCTTTCAATTAGAATTCTTGCAGGATATTGGTGGTTTTGGTTGGTTTTTTTTTACATTGTTCCTCTGCATACACTACAGAGTACAGTGCATACACATGATAGTCGCACTTTGAGTCATATTTTTCATGTACTTTTCTTTAAATGTCTCCTTGGATAATTAAGTCTGACTCTTAAGTTATGGTATGTTAGTTTCTGACAGGTGCCTGCCAGGGATCTTCAGTGCTGTCATGCATTATGTGGATTTCAGCCAAGACAGAAGGGCCTGGGTATTTGTTTCTGGTCACTTCTCATTAAAGCTTTGACTGTGGGAAAAGAAAAACAACTATTTAAATATGAGAAGTATAGCTGCTTTAGGAAGTGCACAGAAATAAAATCTGTTAGGCAACTAGTTTTTCTGTGGTTTTATATAGACATTGTATATATGTGTGAACTGTACATATGTGCATGTCGATAGATAGTGAATATTCTTTCTGCAAAAAAGGATTCTCATATTGACAAGAGAAATGCACAGAAGAGATTGGAGGAGTTCGCTTGGTGGAAGTGGAATATAATAGCACTTTGCTGGAAGACAACTGCTTTGTAGGAATTAAAGGCTAGAATTTAATGTAGGTGGTTCTTAGATAACCAGGGTTAGGTGGTGTTCTGGAAATACTATGATAAACTGTCTGATTTGGCTTCATTAGCGAACTCCATTACACATTTATCAAAGCTGCTAGATCTGTATTAGAGCATGGAATTATAGTTAGGAACTGATGCAAAAAAATGTCCTCCCTTGCTTGAGAGAAAAGGGTAGAGAGAAATATATGGTTTTGGAAGGAGCTGAAGTTTAATACCCCAGATAAATACTGTTGCTTAATCAATTACAAAATAAACAGCTAAGTAAAAGCAGTAGGTAAGCTCTATGGTCTTGTCTTTTGGGTAATATTTGTAATTGCTCTGTTGAACACAAAGAACAGTCATAGTAGGTCAAACTCAACATTCATTTAGCCCAGTATGATGTCTCTAATAGGCAGTAGCCAATGCCTGTGGAAGAGCATGGCAGAGCATGTAGTTGTATTTTCCTGGCACGTTCTACCATCTTCAAGGATTTCTATATCCAGAATTGGTATGTTTCTGTTCAATAGCCCTATCTAGCTTTCCTTCTGTTTGATTGCTTTTTGAAACCACATCATAACATCACAAAATTCTGTGTCAAGGCATTGCACAAATAACGTGGTGTGAAGAACAAGCTTTGTTGGCTTTTTGCATTCCTACCTCCTGCTAGCTCCAGTTGTTACCCCCTAGTTCTTGTATGAAAAGAGGCAACAAATATTAATCCACTGATCCCCTCCATAACCTTTATGATTTTATGAACCTCTTCACATCTCTTCTGTCACCTTTTCTCCTGCTCTGCTCACTCCTTCCTTCTACAGAACCTTTCCATGTTTCTGATCTCCTTTGTCCCACTTCTTTATCCCTTTACTATTTCTGTTGTGTTCTTTCTGAGACAGGGAACTGCACGTTACTCATGATACATTCACCATGTGTTTATATGGTGACACAGTGATATTGTCTGGTTTACTCTCTATTCCAGTTCTAATAGTGTCTGATTTGGTTTTCTGTGTATGACTGAAGGTTACGCTGACATTTTAGCACCAAGATCTCCTTACTCTCTGTTTTTCAGAGCCCGTGGTTTTTGTGTATGTAAAATTAAATCTTTCCCTCACATATCTCCCTTTCATGTTTGTCAGTATTGACTTCTCATCCGGTATTTTATCTCCCAGTCTCCCAGTGCTGTAAGAACCATCTGCAGTTCATCATAATTGTGCCTCATTTTTGCTTCCCTGACTAAATTGTTAGCATTAGCAAACTTTGCCATCTTCTTTTGCTCACTTTCGCAGGTCATGCAGGAATATGTTGAACAACACAGGTCAAAACACCCATTTCTGTGCGGTTCTCAGGTGACTTTACCCTAATAGTACTCATCATTCATTCCTATCTTTATTTTTCTTATCTTGACCTGCTATTTATCCACTCATGGATCTTTTCTCTTGCTGTGGTAATTCAGTTTTTTAAAAGCCTTTGAAAGACATTTCCAAATGCCTGTAGGAAAATTGAGCAGTGTGTGTCACTTGAATCTTTCTTGTCCACATGTTTTTGGTACCTTAAGAAAAGACGACATTTGTGAAGCATAAGTTTGACTCCTACCCAATATACTATATTTACTCAAGCCAACTAATTCTGGGCTTTTTATAAATTTATGGTTTCTTATAACAGTCTCTACCAATTTGTAAGGTATGGACATGGGATTTACTGGTCCACCGTTCCCTCCATCCTCCCAGACCTTTTTTTAATTGAGATCACACTTCTCTGGTACCAAGCTGTTTTAAGCAGGAGGTTACAAACTATTTAACTTTCTCACACTTGAATTTCTCTAGAACTTGGGTGTGAGTATCATCTGGGCCTGCTTGTGTGTGTCTTGTTGATTTGTTCGTTACCTTTTTGGCTGACATTTTTGTGTGAGTCAGATCTTTTGGTACATCCCTTGTAAAGCAGGGTGCTGGTATGGCAGCCTCTTTAAGCACCTCTGCAGTGTACTTGGATGCAAAAATAATTTCATTTATTCTTTATGACTTTACTTATTCTGAGTGTTCTTTTTACTTTTTGACCAGCTTTTGTACTGTTTGACAAGTTTTTACTTGGAGGACCACAGCTAATTTGTTCCTCAAATTAATTTTTTATCTGCATAACTCTGCTTTTACCTGTAAGTGTTAAGGTTTGTTTCTCTCTGTTTTCCCCATTTGGAGAGGTTTCTGACCTTTTAAGAATTTCCTCTTACCTCTAATAGCAAACATATATCTTTTAAATAGCAAAGAGAAATAACTTCTTCAATATGTTTTATATAATCACAGATGTGTGGCATCTCATCCCTTTCCTTCTGACTGGTTTGTCCTAATGAATATCCAAGGAGTTTTCTTTTATGTTTTGGTATGTTGCCTTCGGCCCCTGTTGATAAGTGATCTGCCAAAGCAAAGCGGATGGCATGATGAAATCAGTACTTTCACCTGCAAGCAAACTTTGTTTTCAGGGATGCCAGTTGTCAGACTGGTTAGGGATGCATCTGTGGTATAACCCTTCATTTCTGCCTCTGAAGTACAGTTAAGGGATTCAATAATCTCTTAAAGATCATTCAAATTCTATTATTACTTCTGTGATCTCCTCTCTTCTTGAATCTCTACACTTGTTTTTCCTTACAAGCCTCACTCCTGAATGTGGTTTTACCCAGTCTTTTCTGCTTTCTGCTGCTTCTTGTATCGTCCCTACTTTCCCCCCTCCTTATTTCATCACATTCTTCACCCTGCCTTTTATAGTTAGAGGAGGTTCCTAGTTGTATCTTGTCTGGCATTGACTCTCCTTCAAATCTACTAAATGATTTGCTAAATAATTGCTCTCCAACAACAGAGTTCAGCGTGTGCTTATGTAGCCTAGATAGGAGGAAATAATAAGTGTCTTGAATAAACACTATCTGTTTAAGAAGTTAACCTTTACCTGGAGTGGAAAAATATGGCTATGGCACTTGAGCGAATAGGAAAAATAGAGCAGGCTTGTCACACTGTAGCTCATAGGACTGGAAATTTCCTGTGAATTAGCACTGTATTTAAAAAGACTTAATTTTTCCATGATGGCCTTGGAATATCATTCTCATGATCCACTGGTAAGGAAGTGGAGTGACCATGCTGTGACAGAGATATTCCAGTGCCCCCTTCACAGACACCCGCTACCCTGGGACTGAGTAATCCCTGAGGGGAAAATGGAAGTTAAGAAAGCAGAAGCAGAATTTGCTATGATCTAAGACCACAAGCCTTCATCTGACTGAAGCAAATCTATTTATGTACATTGTGGAGAAGGTGAAGGAAGTGAAGTGTTTCTCTCTTAAACTGGCAAGCAGAAGGCTTTGTTTCAAAACAAGAGGTTCATTTTGCTATGTATGCTTTGGAACACTTAGACCTACTGTGTCTGTGCAATACACCTTTGTAAATTCCCAAACATCCATAGTGGAAACCTGTGAGAGAATAAATCCCAGAATCTTGATTTCCACATGATTCAAAAAAGTTGCTTGCATAGTTACTGGCCTTGGTCTATATGCACTGATTATGTCCAGTAGCTGTAATTTTTATCTGTAATTGTCAGTAAAGGTCCATGCATTTGGTAGCATGTATATTGTTGGAACCAAACTTACCATCTTTTGCAAAGTGATGACCCTACTTATGCTGTTGCTTTAAAATAAACATTAATTGCCAGCCTACATAATGATCTACAGTCCTGGCTCCACAGCAGTTCCCTAGAGCTCCCTTCCTTTTTATTTTGCCTTTAGTCAGGTTATTATATTTATGGTTGTTTTGTGATTTGGACAAATTTTCAAGATTCATTTCGCTTTATGGTAAGTTGGGTAGCAAAGTCATCTTAATTTTTACAACAGAGCTATGTTGAATTCTTGACTTCATTTATAAAATCAATTGATATCATAGTTTTTTGGAACTGGCACACAAATGTATAACCAAATGAAAACTTAATTTTTATTTCTGTTTGCTTTGGAGTAAAGCCACCTGTTATTTCTGCAATCAGCAAACCATTCAAAAACGTGTCTAAATATAACCATTTTTTGTACCTTTCTCTGTGACTTGAATAAAAAATGGTAATAACTCCAACAAGAACTTCTGGAGTAAAAAGGCATTGTTAATAAAATACAGAAAACAGCTCTTGGACATGAGTGAATTTTAATGTTTAAACTTGAGATGTGTACTTAGTTTCACTAGTTCTACTACTTCTGTTTCCTGTTATGGTTTTGGTAGCACATGTTTTGTTTTGCTTTTAATTTTGGAGATGATTTTATGTCATGTAATATTATGAACTGAGCTGAAGGCAACAGTATTTCTTGAAAACTTGCATTTTGATGGCTGCCAGTGGCAGACCTCCAGCTCTCTTGATGCTTGATTACTGTCCTGTCCATCAGCCTGGCTGCACAGTCAGTGCATTGTGTAGACTGGCAGGTAGAAGTGGGCAAGTTTACTAAACTCCTTGTAGGTAAAACACAGCAAAAGGAGGTAGAGAGAAATACTAGAAGAGGAAGAGAGATTATGTGATGAATTTGGCACCCGGAATAAAAATTGCCAGCAGCATAATGGCATTGTGCACTGACTCCTTTGTACATTTTATGTGTTCAGCCAGTTACAGTAGCAGTAATTTAAGAACTATTGTCTTGCTGTTGTATAAACACTTCAGATGTTTGCTTGACATCACCAGTTTTGGAGATGTATAAAATGGAGAACTGTGTAGACATTGTGTTTCATATAAAAGCAAAATATTTGCTATAGGTAAAGCTGCCTAGTAAGGAAATTATAACCACATCCCAAAGAGCATACCATCAAGAAGCTTAGTTTAGAAACATGAATGCGTGCCAAGTATCGTTATGTGTATTTGAAGTGATAAAGAAATCCTGGAAGGTACCTTTTATCATTCTGCTGCTGTGCTTGTATAAGTTTTAGTGATGTTCGGGTTTGAATGGTGGTTTAGAAATACTGCTGCCTCCTGAATGCCTAATGCGTGCCATAATAGTCCTGATTTTCATTAGCTCCTGAGCCTTTGCCACTTGGAGCCTGGCCTTGTTGTGGGCCTGCCTGCTACAGCCTGATTCCAGCCATGCAACCAAAAGTTAGAGTGCTGGGAACTATTTGTCACTTCAATTGTTATTAATATCTTAGATCTGGAGAGAATGTTAATTTGTTTTAACAGTCATTTTCTCCTAACAGAGGTGTTGTAAAATGTCTAGCAGAGAATTAATCTCCTGTTACCCCATAGTTATCCCAAAGCAGGAGGCTGGGTTATTCTGCTCTGCGTGAGTGCTCGTGTATCTTTAGCCTGGTGAGGAATGCTGTGGAAGGGCCTATGAATAAATAGACAACGTGGTTTGCCTAATGGAAATATGTTTTTAATGCATTATATGTAGTAAAAATAGCAAAGAGGTTTAAATGTCTCGTGTTTGAGTTTACAAGGAGAAACTATAGAATTGTAGAATCATTTAGGTTGGAAAAGACCTTCAAGATCATCGAGTCCAACCATCATCCATGCCCACTAAACCATGTTATGGAGTACCCCGTCTACGCACTTTTTGAATACCTCCAGGGATGGTGACTCAACCACTTCCCTGGGCAGCCTATTCCAACGTCTGAAAAGAATGGGCTTTCAGTAGTTTCCACACTTTTACATTCAGCCCTTGTTAAACACAAGGTGTAGAGATGCAGGAGGAGGGTATAACTACCTGTAAAGGACCTAATGAGCACTCATATGGAATATGACCTAGATACATACCCACTATTGGAATTAATGTAACGATTTCTTAATTTAAGTTCCTTTTGTTAATTAGTACTAATCATGTTGAATTAGATAGCTCCTGACAAGCGGAATTTAAAAAGAAAACAATTATATATAAAAAAAAGAAAGGTTGGCATCTTTGATTTTGTTCAGTTATAAATAAACAGCAAATCCTAGAGAGTTTGGAGAGTTATGGTAAATATCTTCTACACAGGAGATGAATTATTAGGGGTTCCATGAAGCCAACCAGCTGGCTGTGCTTGCATAGTCACAGGAGGACAAATTCTCTTGTCTGGCACCCAAAAGGGATTGTTGTAGGTGTTCAGTATTTTCAAAACAATTTTCATTGTGTCAAAACAAGTTGCAACAGGAACATAAAAATACAAAGGCATGCTACATATGTATGTATGCTCCGTGCAAAAATACCATATACTTCAAAAAGTGAATAATCAGATGACGTTGATAAAGCCTAGGAGAAGCTCTTTTATAATTCTAATATGGCTATGCTCTTGAAATAATTTATGTAACAAGATTTTATTGCAAGGTGTCAGCATAATAATACTAGTCTGGGAGGAATAGGTCAAAGACCTGAAGAAGCCTCAGGCTGTCCTTTACTCTGACCTACGCCCTTCTTAGTTCCTGTTTTCACCTGATTTAATTGGAAGATGGGAGAACATTGCTGTCCTAACTAATTCATGAAGATCAATTATCTCTGGACTAGATATTTTTCTGTCAGCATTCTGTGGATTTGAAGAAACTTGTAGATGTCTTGCAGCAGTTCCTTTAGGGTGCAGAAGGAAAGAAATATGGGATGCAAAATGATGCAAATCCTAGAGTTACAGCTCCTCTAAAAGAAATGGACAGCAGTTGGGGCAAATGCCTGGGATTCTTAGCTGTATCTAATACAGCTAAAAGGGGTACAATTCAGTCCTCACCTCAGTCCCGGGGTAAATAATAGCATTTGCAGAATACTCAAACTTACTGTTAATCTGCTGGACAATTCAGACAACAGAGGACTGCTGAAAAGGGTGTCCTAGCTACAGACCCGACTCCAGAAGACTTGAAAGGGTTACGTAGAACTATTCAGAGATCCCCATGACTACAGGAGTGCCTGCTTAAGTCAGATCTATTAGCTTGAAAAAGTTGAGGAAAAGAACCCCACATTTTCCTGTATGCCTTGCCTAGAATAGGAGAAAAGGGATGTATTTATCAAATATACTAGCTACTATGATTTTGAATACAATAAGGTTGTTCTATAATTAGAGGCTAATATTTTCAGAATTAAACCATAGTCACAGTAGATAACTAAAACATTTTACAAGAATGAATTAGAATATTTAAATAATGGGTAATATTTAAGAATAAAGTTTGCTTTCAAAGCCAATAGTAGGAAAAAAATGCAAGTACAATAACCTGAGTCTGTCTTCTGATGAGAGGTAACACAATACATGTGCCAGATGCGGTGATAGAAAGTAATGACAGCCCATGTGTCTTTGTGAAAAGATCAAGATTTTGGCTTAAGGGCTTTCATTTCCCAGTAAAAAATACACTGTATTAGTAATAGACATGTTGCTATACAGCTAACTATACTTGATGTGGACCATCAGGATTACTTCATCCCCCTTCTTTTCCTCAAATCATCTCTTGATGGAAAAGGCACTTGAAACTCCCACATCTTGAGCTGAAACATAAAACATATGAGTGCAAACAGGGCTAGCATGGATTAATTTGAGATCAGTGTGCTGAAAAACTTGGCACTCTTGAACTGAGAAGTTTAAGGGTCATCTATTTTGTGAATGACTTAGGAAGATGATTCATCACCCCATGATGAATGTCCTTGTCCCAGACACAAAAAGCAGAAATCTCATTGGTATAGCATTTTGTAAGCTTTTTTCCTTATGGAGTTTGAATCTCTATGTTCTGCTCTGAATTTCCCACATGAAGATTTTAAGAGAAATAGAAACACCTAGACAACTCTTCTAACTTTTTTACACAGTAAGTGGTAACTAGAACACCATTGTATAGTTGGCTATAGCACCAGTCAAGCAAAAGCAATAGCAGAAAGCAAATGCGTTACAGCGTTAGAATGCTTTCACCATAAATATATGTGATGGTGTTTGATAGGAGATCGCAGCAGCTACATAATTTAAAATCTTTTGCAGATTTTCAGCATAGGAATCTGAAGGCAAAAAGTATTATCAAATGGTCAATGAAGATTTTCTACCAACTACATTTTAAAAACCCAGCACCAAGTTATACTGGAAAAAACATTACAATTAGAACGAAATTTCACAAAAGCATGTGAATTCTGAGTCAAGTATGTTTTAAGCACTGCAAACCCACACCCTAGGATTTTGACATATATGGGCTTCTGGAGACCTTGTACCACAGTCAGTGTTTTATATCACTAGAAAACATGTAAACAACGAGCGATCCAATTCTACCTTCTTTTAGATACTTACCATTTGCAATAGCAAGACTTTCTTTTCACTGGATAATAAGGTGAATGAAAGATAAGTGCTTTACTGTCAGCAGATGTCCTTGAGCGTAGCACCTGAAATACAATGTACTGTTATCAAGTGTATGTAGTGGTTAACTACAGCAAAATGTGGGGTTTTTTCTGGAGTGGTGAAGAAAAATTTCCATAGAAACCCCATAACTTGCTACCTTGACCTTGGAAAATGACCATTTGAGGGAACAAATCAAATAGACAAAACCCAATAGATTCTTACAGTAAGATACTCAACAAAGAGTTAGATGTATGCCTGTATGAGTATCAAGATTGGCACCCACTCTAAGCTGAAAAGAAAACAACTCTAAACACTGTTTAAGCTAAGATATAAACCATTACAAGAGGGATGCAGAGCCATTGTACTCAACACTCACACAAAGAATATCTGTGGACTTTGTACAGACCAGTTTCTCTGTACTTGAAGAAGCATTTTATGCGGTTCTTGTGAGCTTGGTGTAAGGTCAGTGTGACACAGACCAATCAAGAACATGGTAAAGCAGGAGAAAGAAGGAACTCTGCGTTTCCCAGAAAGGAGAAAAAGCATTGATCAAAAACTGATTTCTGCCATATGACACAGCCTAGAGAAACCCTAGGTCAGGTTAGCTTTCTGCATCTTCAGTGTAATTCAACAGGTACGCAAATTACTGAATTTTTTTTAATAACAGTTTTCAAGCTGAAAAGCATACCTAGTGGATGTAAATAATAATTTCAAAACACTTCTGAGCTACTTGAAAGTATCATGTGGCAAAGTGTCTGAAACAAAAAAAATTGAGATATTTTTATGTGAATTCCTGTGGTGTAGCACAGATGAAAGTTATTGAGGGTGTAGATTTGTGTGAATAGGGTATGAGAAAAGAATCTTTATCCAAAGTCCATGTTTACATTCCCTGTTTCTCTGTGCATGTATGTACAGGTTGCTGGAGTATGAGTGTTTCTATCAATTTAAAACCTTTCTAAAAGGAATAGTATTCCATGTGATGGAGGTCCTTACCATCCAGTCTGTAACAGAGTATTATCCTTTAGAAAATTTTATATTTCTTTTAAAGTTATTTCTTGTAATCCATTGTGACGTATGTCCATGTCATGGTTGTATTTGTGTGGAAACATGTATGCTTTGACCTCAATACCAGTTGGTTGATAGATGAAACTTACTCACTCAGCCAGTAATTGGTGCTTATTCTTTTCTTCCTTACTGGTAAACTCTGCAGGGGAGAAAAAATGTCAGAATTTCCGTTTCACAGGAAATTCAAATATTTTAACATATGGTTTTGTCCCAAAAATTCAGATGAAAGGAAAAAGTTCTGAAAAAAATTTTGCTTTGAACATGTGAAAAAAATGCAGCTAATATGACACTATCATGCATCTGCCAGCAGTAGCACAACGCCTCCTGGAAGCAAGAATTTTCATGGTTTATCCCATCATTCTTCATGGACTGGGTCCTTTGAAGAGGCTACTTCTGCTCTTATGTTTATATTTACGACTGGGGCCTTGTCTGTGTGACTAGATACGTCGTCTCTGAGATGTTGGATCGCAGATAAGGAGGTTAATATCAAACTCACTGTTTATGCTCAGTTCTACAAACCAGTACATCTCTTCTCAGATCAAGCCAAACTGAAGTACCTCATTCTTTTCCTTCTTTTCCTCATAAAAACTCAGTGTTTTTTCCACAGAAATGCAAGCAAATGGGTAAAAATGTAATTTTCCATTGAAACAGTCACATGATTTTAAAAAAAAAAAAAATTCCAGCAAGCTCTAATAATGAGTAATGTCTTTGCTGCCTGTTCTACTCCATATATACTCAAAATAAGTCTTGTTGCTTTTATACACTAAACACTTGCCATTCCCTCCCTATATGCAGTGTTCATTAATATCGAAGCAGTTTAACCTCCCTTCTCCTACTTCCTCATCTTTCCTCTTTGGTCTATTACATGTGCTGTAGCTGATACAGTCCTATCAACTATACTGTGCTTTTGGATCTCTTTGCAGGATCTTTTTTGTTTTAGTTTGGAGTTGGGGGGTGATTTATTTTTTGTGTGTGTGTGATGAACCATAATTTTCCAAATGTTTTTTTCCAAAATTTCTTTAATCTCAGATACCTAGGATGTGTGGGAGAGGGGCAGAAATGGAGGAACATATCCTGGGTAAATATGTGGTACTACATTTGCTTCAGTCTGGACAAGACCACAAATGATAAGGGCAAACTTCAGCATGTACTTTAAAGTATGGAAAGAAAAAAGTAGACATTTACAAATTATGAAGTACTAATGGAATTTTTCATAGTGAATGGAACATCGCCAAGAGGTTCATATGAACTACCAGTGAAATAACATCCTCTTTGAAATAGTACATCTGATCAGAATGTAGGGAGGTGTTAGATTTAGTTTTGCAGCAAAGGATACAAGCTCTACTGCAGACATCAGTGAAAAGAAAGGATGCAACTGTAGATAAAGATGGTGTGGGAGGGTGTATGTGGTATCAGAAGCATTCGTTCTGAAATTTACCTAACAGAAAAGTCATTGAAATATAATGCTGTAAGTGTGGTTTTAATACAAAGCACAGAAATTCTATAAAGTTCAAAAGAGGAAGAAAACATAGGAAAATGCTTCTGCTTATATGCCATTTAATGTGATTAAGAATTTTTGCAATTTAGGAAGAGGGAAGTTTTAAGTAACATTTATCAAGTCAGTAAGAAGAGCATGTGCATGGAAGAGAGTCTGCAGAGAAGCTATCAAAGGGGAAGGAAGAAACTACTTAAAATAAGCAAGCAGAGGAAATGTAATTAAATGTTAGGACAGATAATGCAAGGAGAAATAAAAGGATCCTGGCATTGACAATGTGCAAGTGATATTCCTTGAGCTAGCAAAATGATGTAGAGCTGACTGGGATATAAAGAGGCTACTGTTTCAAAGGTATGCTATAAAAACACAAATACAAAAGTGGCATTCAACTGTTAAGATCAGATGACAGGTGTACCTTCTCAGCTGGTTTATGTATGCGTATGTGCCAGGATGAACAATCACTTCTGTGGCATGATTATGAGGGCTGCTTTCTGAATTTTGATTCAATAAATCAAAGTGTATTCTGTAAATACACAGCACAATCTGTGTATGCTACAAAATGTGTGTGCTGGTTGTCCTTTTCTTTTCCATTTCTGGGCTCAGCTTCTCAGTACAGAAATGCTTTTACTTTCCGTTGTTCTTTTAAACTTTGGATGGTATCTCATGTGTTTTTACAGCTTCTGTACAAAAGTTGACTGCAGCTATCTGTTAATTAAATTGCTAGGCACAACTTCACAAGAGAGGGGAGCATTCTCTTTTGTGATCTTGCAACTTTTTTAGATGTGAGGGGGTATGATTAGTGTTCAGTGATTGCCAAAGCTTCTACCCAAATTATGAAACACATACCATGATTATGGAGATGATCAGCATATGTTTGCTTCAGGAGGTATACCACTAGAGAGATGGGTAACAATGTGAACATAACTGTAGCTATTCTCACTTCAGTTTTGGCTGGTTTGGGGGGTTGGGGGTTTTTTTGGTAGGGAGAACAGGAGGAGGTTCTCCTTGCATAGAAATTTATAAAGATCAGTAATAAGAACAGAAAACAAAATGTTTAAAAAAAAAAAATAAGAGAAAGTGAAAGTTTGGTGCAGAAAGTAGTAGGCAGAAACCAAAGGCAGAATGATGAAGCAGCTTCTAATATAACTTGCAAATAAAGGGTATAATTGGGATACATAAAATATGTTTAGTACGCAGTTGAGTATTTCAGTGCAATAAACTCAAAGGTAGAGTTCGCACTCAATTTTGGATCCTTAGATCAGCTCATTTTACAGATTTATGAGTCATTTGATTCTTTGTAAAGAAGACAGACTAAGATCCAAAATATACAAAGCACATCTTAACTTATAGAATAATGTTCTCACTTTCAAAGTCTAATAAAAGGAATTACAATTCATCCAAGGTGTTAGTATTTATTTGCTACATCTTATGTAAAGTACTGCCATCAACAGTGACTCTGTATCACATCAAGGTTTCTGTAAGGAGACAGATAAAGAGCTTATCTCCTGCACATATTCTGACTTCTCTTCATTATTTTCCTGCTCCATTGACTTGTCTGTCTTTGGGCCTTTGGTACCACATGTGAAGCTTTCTTCAGCGGGGGGGGGGCGGGGGAACTTTTTATCCCAGAAACATGGTGAACATCAACTGCATCAAGAAGTCCCAGTTATAAAATGCTGCAGGCAGTGACGTAGCCACACTTGTGGGCCATCTAAGTGTTTCTCACTTCTACAGCCATTCAAAGATTTATTTTCAGTGCATAATACAGTTTACCTCTGGAGCTTTGCATTGGATAAAATATGGCTGGTCCATCAGGCTCTTCTGACAGTGTCAAGTTACTGATGTTGACCGCATTAAGAGGTCAGCGGTGAGGACACTGAAGAAAGAAGTACGGCTGGGTTTAGAAAGCTGAAGTGTATGGATCTGCTGCATACTAAAAACTTGTAAGAAAAACACTACCCATTTATGAGATCTAGTAACGGATTGAGCATGGTAACATTATGCTTCTCTGTTAAAACTTTGGCTGTATAGATGCACACACCATGTTCTAAGTTTACTCCTTCCTAACCATGCATTTTCTTTTTTTCACTAGGGCATATTTCAAAACGTTTGTCCCTCAGTTCCAGGAGGCAGCATTTGCTAATGGGAAGCTTTAGGCAGCCTTGGGCATGGAGATAATACTGGACAGATCCTTCAGTCTGCGTGTGTCAGCCCACAAGAAGAATGCCTGGAAATGGGTTGGACTGTCTTGATAGGTGCTTTCTTGCCTCTGAAATGGTTTTGGTAGCTTCATTTTTTGTCAGATTTCTGAAATGGAGACCTCACTGGCATGCTTAAAACTGAATATTTGATATTCGTCCTGTCCCTTTGCCTTTGCCACCACCATTCCTTTATATATCTACTGGATTAAATTTAAAAGGGCGTGTTTTGATGTGATAACATTTTCTTGTGCCAACAACGTCCTCTATGTTATGCCTTGTTTCCTTGTCTTCAGATGGTGTAAATTGGATTTATTTTTTTTTCCCCATGGAAATACAATCTAATTTGTATATTTAGTTAATATTTTCAGCTTATCCTAAAAAAAATATAAAACTGTCGTATGTACCAGGAATGCCTAATGGACTGTACAGTGTCATATTCTGCCTTGGAGGTTTGTGTCTTGCTGTGGTTGTTACTCTCACAGGTATGGATATGAGTTGCACAGTTCAATTCTCAGTGCCTTTCAAGTTGGTCTGATATTAGTGTGGCAGGGTGTTGGAGATTTTTTTTTAATATTTCAGTTGAAAGCTCATCTTTTATGAAATGCTATGCTTTTATGCTTTGTTTTTATTTCCAGTTGTACAATTCTGGTGTTTTTCTAACGAGCTCCCCTTGCCATTATGAAAAAGTTCTACTTCTTTAGTACCAATATAACAAGAATATATGTGTTAGTACCAATATAACAAATATGGTACTAATATATTAGTACCAATGTAATGAAATAAAGCTCTTTCATAGATGTGTAATTTTTCCAGGTAAGATAAATACTGCTAAGAAGCAAACTTTCAACAAAGGAATGAATGATGTCTTGGAAAACAACTGATGAAAGAATGTAGGGCTATAGGTATTTAGCTTAATGCTTAAGTTCAACATGTCTTCTCAGAAATAATTTTAAGTGTATATAAGTGGAAATATTACATTCCCTAATTCTGAAATGCCAAATGCAAAATCCCACCTATTCATCCTTTCTTTCATGCTTGTGTCAGGCGCACCATTTGGGGCTAAGTGTCATGATGTCACTTCCCAAATTAATTTGTAAATAGACCAGGGTACTTTCCAGTAAGGAATAAAATTAACAGTGTATGTTGCTTATAAATGGCATATGGAAAATGTGCCCTACTTCTGCTAAATATAAGGAACTAAATGAATAGTATGCAGATGATACAGTGGCACTGGAAGACATTTAATTTGAAATTATTCACTATAGCACCACTACCTGCATATGCAATGAAATATCATCAAGTTACTTGATTGGCAGTATTCTCCTACCCTTTCTAAAATTTGTTATTTTAGATTAAAAATAGTGCTTTCCATGGGAATGTCCACCTAGAAAATGTGGATGGGTTTTGAGCAGTGAAGCTTAATAATTAAGAATTATGCAAATAATTTGCCTCTAGAAACAACAGGTATTTTTAGCTAGTTGATAGGCAAAATTTTGTTTTATGTTTAATACTGAAGGTCTTGGCTGGAAATTAAGCTGCAAACAAAATCAGAAGCCTTATTGCAACTCTACAGAGGAGGGGGCATATTTTGTCCTGTGACCCATCCCCTTGTGACTCTTGCTGCATTATCTGAGGGCTGTAAACAGCTCCAAAGGTCTGAGCCCAATTTCCGTTGATGGAGGCATTGCATTAGGCTTTTGCATGCAAACCAAGACTTAACAGCAGATGTGAAGGATAATGGTTTTATGTGAATAGCAAAGCCACACACACATATTCAACTCTTGTGAATGGGGTGGGAGAAGGATGGCTAATGAAAAACATTTGTTCTCATAGTGTTCAAAATCTTATAGAAACAATCTCTAGCCATCTTCAAAAGGTAAAAACCAAACACTCAAGTTGCATCAGTAGATTCCTGGAGTCTTACGTTTTGTACCCTTGTGTTTGATTCAGTGTTGTAGTGATTGCCTCAGGACATAGTGTTTGCTTTATATACCTGATTGTCCAAGTGGCACCGGTTGGGTTTTTTTTATCTTTTCAGAAGTTACCATGATTCAAAGGCTAGCAATTGCAATATGTTTCGAGAAGAGGTCCAATCTTCATAATTAATAAGCATTTTCAACCAAAAATGCATTACCTCAGTCCTAGTAATTTTGGACAAAGGACTGCTTTATTATTGAAGGACTAAGAGTTTTAGAAGCCATGTAAGAAAAGTCTTTGAGGATATAGAAAGCCTAAACCAGCAATTCCTTATATTGAATTCAGTAGTTTCACCAACTTTTCACTAGCATATATGGAAATGAAGCAATGGTTTCAGTCTAGTTTTACATCATGCTACAGCTGATAGTATTTTGAAAAAAAGAAAAGAAAAAGGTAGAGACGTTTAGAAACCAAATTGTTTGTGTTTAAGATAAAGTCTGCAAGCCTATCAAATTTTAGATTAGAAGAAAAGGCATTTTTCTTAATGAACATTTTCTTTTTTTCAAAGCCACCTTGTACTCTTTGACCTGCACAGTATTTTATAGAGCCCTTCCTGATAGTTCTCAGAAGAAGGTATTGGGGGTGTTAGCACTACAAATGGGGTACTGGAAGGAGAAACATGGAAACAAGTGAACTCTTCTCTCCAGAAGGAGGATCACCATATAAATACTACATTGGAAAAGAGAGTTAGTTTGAATATTTTTATATCAAATCAAGTATTTGTTGAAGGCATTTAATTTAGTCACAAAAGTTGTAATCTAGTAAGTTGGAGTCATTTCTCTTATCTCCTGTTTTGTGATAATATCCGTTGTGGCCAGTTTAATGGCAATGAGACTTTCAGCGCTTTCTTTCCTATTACACAATATATGCAATTGAAAGGAGCAGTCAGACCTAGGCTAGTTCCTTTGGTTTATGAGAACCACAAAACATAGGGGAAAAACAGCAGTGCTACAAACATATCAAAAAGTCTAAATTCTACTCTGTCATAATTTTGATTGAAAGAATACAGTAAGTCTCTAGTTACTATGCGCCATTAATGCACAATTTTCCGAAAGTCCTTAAAGTGCAAAATTACAGTCAAGCCTTTATTCATCTGCATATGTAATCCACTGTGCTAGAAGCAATACCAAATCTTTCAGATTCAAATTCAGACTTTCTGTGAAGTTGCTGGAGAGACTGGACAAACAGCTGGAAGAATAAATAAAAGTTAACTATATCATACGTAGTTTAGCCTTCATTGATCTTTCTGTTGTACTAGTCATTGCTTTGTTGATCAACATGTTTCGTTTGCTGAATCAGCAGCAGTTTTGGTATCATCAGTATCCTTGAACATCCTCCTATTCATAGACAGAGCAGACCTGAGTCAGTTTTTGAGAAGAAATCATTGCTAGAATTAGCACGGATCTTCTACGCATTGTTAGACCCTCACTAGGCATGTTTCTCTGTGTGTTTCCTTTCTCATCCTGTCTGGCACTTGCAGCAGTAAGCATCTTTGGTGAATCAGCTGAAGACAGGATTTAGCAATGAAGTGCAGTACCTTAAGTGTAATTTTACACAGAGACTTCTTACCTAAGAAAGAGGAGAATAAGTCTGAGTAGTCTCCATCGAGCAGTGTCCCCTAATACAAGGCTGGGGGTTTAGCAGAGGTCAAAAACCTGTCTAAGTAGTGAGTAGGGACTGCTGCTTAGACATCCTTCTATGTCAGTACCCTTAACAACCAGAGGAGCAGCAGGTGGTAGAAGCCCCTAGTAGCATGTGAGGGTCACGCCTAGAGGTCTAAAATACGTTTCTAATACCATGTATACACAGCAGCGATCCATGGAGATGAAGGGGTAAGTCCTCTGTCAGTGGAGAAGGAGAGTTTCTCACCTTTGCAGCTTTGTGAGAAAGGCGTGCTGCAAGGAGGTAAAAAGCTTTGGACATGGCTTCTGACGATGACTGTTAATTACAGGGTGCTGTCCCTGCCCTGTGAAGCAAATGAAGTCTGTGACCAAACTGACTGCCAGTGAACGCTCTTCCCTTAAATTACTATGTCTCTGTAATTGATGTATTGTAACGCTCATTAAACCTAAAGGTTACACTTACTTCTTAAATGTTACTGAAAATTCCTTAAGTCATCTCCTTTTCAGTTTTTATTTTCAGGTGTCTGTAATGTTCTGGCATTTTTTGTTTCATCCTTACTAGTTACTGCTATTTTTAGCAAATTTGAGGTTTATGCTTTAACAAGGCAACAAGGTGTGTGCTGGCATCTTATGGGCTTACATTAGATAGAGAATTATTTGCTGTAAAAATAATTAGTAGAAACTGGTTTTTATTTATTAAGCCAAGTATTGTATTCTCCACAACAGAACAATACTGAGGAAAGGCTCTGTTGTTACCTAGAGCAGAGAGGATAATCATGCTGATGGCATTGGATACACTTTTTTGTACCAAATCTGGTTTGATTTGCATCTTAGCATCAGCAGGGGGAAAGTGTATTCTCCTTTTCTGAAGGAAGCTTGCACCTAAATAAGCCATTGATCAGGCTATATCTTTTCCTGTTTGTACTTTGAAACAATAGGGTTTGTCCCTGTGGGCAAAGCCAGTAAAAGTCTGAACAATGTAGATCAACAGTACAGGGGATTTTAATATTTTTTATTTACTGATTTCTGTAGATTCAGAGAATAATTTCAAACTTTGTGCTGGGGGAAGGTAAACAACACAAATATCAGAAACATGCAGTAATTTTAGCTACATATGAAATAAAAGACTAGCAATCTAAATATTATTCTGCAAGAGCTCAAGGGTTCTGCCATATATTTCTAAGCATGTAGCTTGAAGAGCCATGGTGTGTAGGTGATTTTAGTGCTGCTTTTCCTATTCTGTTCCCTGTCTTACATTTAAAAGCTCAGTTCTTGATTCCAATGCACAGCACAAACACCATTTTGTTAAAATGGTAGTTACCAAGCAAAAAAGCAGGGGGGGAACCAGGATCAGCTGCTGAAAATAGGTCTTAAATCATCAAGAAATCAACAAAGGAAGCAAGGTTTGGCGGCTGCCCTGCCACTTGCTGGGTCTGCAATATGGGCCTTCAAACATGTCCCCAGTGCAAATTTTAAAAAAATACAGGAGGTTTTTCTTGCAGCGCTAAAGAATAAATACAGTTTTAAACAACAGGAAGTAAAGCAAGCATTTAATTGTAGGCATGAAAAGCAAAATACACACTAGAAGTCTAACATTATTTGTGCCTACAGCTCCCTGCGTTTCTCCTGTCACCAGAGAGGGTGAAGAATTAATGCCTTGTGCTGCAGCTGCCCATGGTGAAAATTGATCCTTGGGGTGCTCCGTGTTTTCATTGAACTCTATTTAAACCCTAATGATGCTTTTTCTATCCCTGAGGATGGCAACATGGTACCAGGGAAAAGCAAATCTTACACTATCAGGGGTTCCTGTTCTGCTGCTGCTCCATTTCAAGCCCTTGATTTGGGTGGGGTGAGTACTTTGTAAGCCATCAAGCCTGCCAGCAAACAGGGTAGATTTTATTTCCTCTGTGTTTATTTTAAATTATTCAAGCTGATTATAATCTGACATTGTTTTCCTTTATTCCACTGTCCCTTGCAGAAAAAGTTTTTTAGTACTTGTTTAAAAATTGGAGCCATCGAGGTTATTTGTGTCTTTCGAAGGGGATACTACATAGTCAGCAGCAGCCCAAGCATCACACACCCCTCCCAGCAAACCTCACTTGAACTTGGTCTGACAGGATGACAGCTAGGAGTGACAAAACTGACATTTTTTTGCTTTTCCTCAGAGGGCTAGTGAACAGACCTCCACTGGCACAGTTGCTGTACATGGCTTCCTCTACTGCCTGGGTCCCAATTGCTACCTCTCTGTGAGATCCCAGCTGCAGGAGGGGATCTCACAGGAGGCTTTGGTTGCTCATCAGCTGGGGCTAGGTTCATTTTTGTACCTATCAGAGGAGCTGTGCCAGAGGGTAATGCCACCCTGCTGCTGCTGAAGCCTGGCATTTCCTCTTAACACCTTGACAGGAGAAGGCAGCTGCAAAACCCATCTGCAACTCAAGTACAGCCCTGCCAACTAAGGGTGGTTTCTTGTGTGTTTTGGCCAACCAAGCCTGCTCTCTATTCAGCTGCCTCCGTTCTACCAGAAAGCAGACACTGCAGAAAACTTTCTCCTTTTATCGCCAGCCCTAGAGGCACGTAAAAAGTTCAGGGGCCATCAGCAACCAGCTTCCCATCTGAACTTTGCTATCCTCGTTATGAGAAGGGGAAGCAAAATGTCCAAATAAAAATCTATTATAGAAACAGCTTGTTTCTTACATTTCTTCAGTTCCATGGCTTGTTTCAGTGGTGGTTTTATCATTGCTCTCTGGTGAAAAAAGATACTGTAGCATGCTGCGCTCCCTAGACTTTATGCACTCATCTTCCTGTCCCTTGTATCCAGTAGGCGCTGTGTCTCAGCATCCCTGTTTGCCTCTGGACCATAGGGGTGCTCTCAGGCAGCCCACAGGTGAGCCAGGAAAGAGGACAGCATCTTCTGGTTTCAGCAAGAAAGAGGTGAGTTTGGGTGAATGAGTTTGTGCTGTAAGAATTGGGCTCATCTTCAGAGCACCCACAGCGCTTGTAGCTGAGAAGGAATAACAGATTCTGTCTAATGGGGTCAGATGGCTAAATGGAGCAGTTTCCCCACGGTGGTGGCTGGTATAATTGTACACTGGGCCATGGCGTGTCTGGTGCTAACAGCACCCAGGACTCTTGTGAGTGACTCAGCCACTGCTTGAGGCTAATTATAGGCAGGCTGCATGAAAAAAAACCCGCAACTTGATCATGCCTTCCTCTCTTCCAGTGGATGGATGTTCAGCACCGACATGGATTGCTCGTGCAAAGCTGGGTAAATGCCTGCTCATGAATAAAAAGACTTTTCAAAGCAAGGCTGCAAACAACACTTAGAGGTGTGTGGTTCGAAGAGGAGGTGGTGTCTGTCCGGACATTGCTTGGTTGAATCCAATTCCCTGTCTCTGGTATTAGCCAGTGCTGGGGTACTTTATAAGAGAGATTCCAAAAATAATCTAATCACTTGGCTTGTTGTGCTTGTTATGGATGACAGGACTATTTCTTCTGCACTTGTAATGGCCATCTTGTTGAATTTAGCATTATTTTTATTATGGTGTTTTAGAATAGGACCATGGGATTATTTGGCCCTTTTTAAAATTGAACCATGTATTCAGCACTGTGATACACTCTGACAAAAGGGTGCCCACATTAGCTATACTGTGTGAAGTGTTATTTACCTTTTCTGCTCCAGACCTTGGAGCAGGGTCAGGAAGCAGGTTCTGTGCTTGAAGTCAGCTCAGAGAAAATTCTCAGAAGGTGCTGGAGGTTACCAGCATCACTTAACATATTATTTGTATAGACCCCATCTTTGCTAAGAATAGCTTCTACTGATTTTAAAGCGTATAGGGGAAAGAAACATCAGAAGTGTATATCTATGTCTAGTGTTACATACGCAGGATTAGGGGAGCTGCAAGAAGCTGTTGAAATGAATTTGTGGGAGTTTCATGACTCCTTCCTTCAGGCTCAGTTGGATTATGTTTACAGGGCAGACTTTTATCAAAAATTCTTCCTCCAAAAGCACAAATTTGCAGGATACTAAGCTCAGGGCAGAGAGCATTTCTACCAAGAGGACAGAGTC
This sequence comes from Haliaeetus leucocephalus, assembly GCF_000737465.1. NCBI lineage: Eukaryota > Metazoa > Chordata > Aves > Accipitriformes > Accipitridae > Haliaeetus > Haliaeetus leucocephalus. The sequence continues at coordinate 7,840,160 of NW_010972962.1, read as the reverse complement.
CAGCAGTGGTAGAGGTGCCCCCAGAGATGGGGGCATCTGCCTGGAGGTTTATGAGACATGAGCAGGCAAAACCATGGCGGTCCTGATCTAGCAACTGGTGATAGTCCTGCTTCAAGTGAAAAGCTGGACTCAGTGACCTGCTGACATACCTCTCAGGCAACTTGGACATGGTTTTATTAACTTTTCTAAAACTTGCGATACAGATCTAAGCACAACCAAGCACAACCTGATGTTACCTACCTTTAAAGATTGTTCAGAGGCAATAACACGTGGAAACAAAACAAAGAGCAAAAGTGGTGAGATTTCAAAAGTTCACTGTTTCTAACTATTTTCAGATCTTAGAAGTGCAGACATGAATTTAGTACTTTTTCAGTTACTCTGTTGTATTAATAGGAATGGCTGAAAAAATGTGGCTGATGTCTGTACAACACAGTGCTCTTAAGTAACTGCCAATGCTAATTCTGAGCAGAGTAGCTTGAATACTTGAAGCACTGTACACATATTGCATCATCCCTTCATTTTTATCAAAGGTACCTTGACATTGCCTTGAAGAAAAACTGTTTGGATTCCACAGTAGGCTGGGCATCTGGAGCCAATGTTCCTTGTATACAAACAAGATGCTTCTTCAGGGAGGAGCTAGGGCTGGAAACTGGTCCAACGTGCATTGAATTCTAGTTGTCTGGAGTTGTTTAGACTATTTAAAGAGCAGTTCAAAAACAGAAAAGAGTTAAAAACGGGTGAAATGAGCTGCTTCATGAGCCACGATATCTGGGCAGACTGGAAACTGTAGCAAGAAGCCCTGTGCATGCCAACCTGAGGGGCCCATTTGCAGCGAAGTTAGCTTTTACATCCTGACATCTTGCTATAGAAAAATAAGAATTGTTTTGAGGTTTGTCTTTGCGCCTAGTCCTGCCACTCAAGATTAAATCTCGCAGACAAAACAAGCTGTTTGGGAGGCGGACCAAGAATGCCTTTACAGTGAAGAAAAACATAAACACTCAGCCAACTGTGATTAACTATTGAATGAAAAACACTCCCTGGGTTTTGTTTATTTGTAGACTGTAGAGAAAGCTCCCAAATGCTGCCATGCTTTCAGCCTCTGCAAGCCACTGTTGCTGGGGGCTGGGGAAAGGAAAGGATTTCGTCCAAGCTGATTTTTGGGGGCCTTTTTTTTTTTCAGATGTGTTGTTTATTTGGTTTTGCAAAGGCGATGTACCTAGTTTCCTCTCATTGTGTGTATTCCTGCCTCCAGCTGCTCACACCTGAGTTGGACTTTGGCTCCTTCCCCTCTTGCTCCGTCAGGCAGGATGGGCTGTGAGCGCCCAGCTCAGCCACAGCACTGCCAGCTGCACTGCCATACACAGGATCCCACTGTCCTCTGAACTCCATCCAGATGAACACAGGGAGAAGGTGTCACTAAAAATAAAAAAAAGACCAAAAAAGTGCTTGTGAGCAATTGCTTATTGCTCACAGACAACTCTGGGCATCCCCAAGCTTTGAGGAGGCTGCAAGAACAACAGCATATGAAGAGCCCAAGCCCTTTGCAGTGTGCTTCATGTGTGTATTTACTGATTTGTGTTAGCAAAACGATAATGTCCAAACTTACAGCCAGTTTTAGATTTCAAGGAAGGGAGAGAAAATGGGTGCTGGCAGCCAGAGAGGGAAGGAGCAGAGGCTCATCATTGCTGTGCTGCTGTCTGTCTGGAACAACACTGCTGAGTGCAGTGAAATTACCCTGTCCTGGGAGGACTGACTGCAAAGTGCGTCTTGTAAATGTGGAGCAAATGTTTATATGGAGTTTTATTCTAGTTTTATAATCCAGTTTAAACCATGTGACGCCACTTGAGCCATGCACAGTCTGGGTGCTGCATTCATGCTGTAAGGGCTAAAGGTGGAGGCAAGTACGTGGAATTGTGCAGGATTGCTTTTCAAGGTCAAGGAAATGCAGAAAGTAAACAGTGTTAATTGGGAAAGAAAAGCAGGATCATTAAGACTCCTTTGGCTCCAGTTTTCTAAATTACAGGAGTCAACACATTTGTATTTTGTCATTAACTTATTAGTACATCTTTAGATGCAGCACTGGACAGGCCTGTTGGGAATTTTAACATTTAAAGCTGCACTTTCATTCCTCCACTGTGCACATACATCATTGAGCCCTCTAGGGGAAGGGCTATACAGCATGGCTTCCTCCTGTTTTAAGACAAGTTATCAAATGAGTGTAAATTAAAGCACGGGCTCTGCAATCATGTCTGTTGGCATGACAGAACTGAGTGTTTCATGATGAAAGCAGAATCAGGGCTCCTCAGTCCCAACTCCCCAGGTTGGGTCTTTACAACTTAAGTAGTAAAACTGCAAAAGGGACACTCTTAATGGCATATAGACAAAAATAGCTTGCAAGATTTGGCCCAAACAGGCTCTTAGGAGCCAGTTGACTTCTATGAAATGTAAGCCCTCCACAATCATTTAAATGCAGGATTAAGTGCTCCTGTAGTATGGCTTTTTCCTCAAGCTCAGGCTAGAAGGCCTTTCAGTACAGTTTACTGCAGGTGTGACTGGGACACACCAGTATGCACAGATATGTCAGCTTTTTGGTTTGGGTTGGGTTTTGTGGTGTTTTTTTTCTTGAAGGACTATTTAGCTTATTTCATTGACAGTAAATATAAAGTCACTTCTGGCCACTCCCTGAAGTTACCCGAATGAACTCTTCTGTCATTTTACTAAGTTACTCTTTAAAAACAAGACAGGATCCAAACCATACTGCAGCAGTTTCTGAACATGTAAACAGCAAAACTGATAACATCTAATCAGCCTCTTTGCCAAGGCAAGACAGCAAGAAGTTCTTGCTTTATAACATTAAAAATGCTTTGTAGTTATATAGGACTTTTCATGCGAGGACATCAAAATGCATTACAGGTATTAATTAATTAGGTTTCACAACACCCTTGTGAAGTATTTGTGTCCATTTTAGAACCAAGGGACTGAGGCTGGCTGGCTGGATGAGCCCAGAGGGTTGTGGTGAATGGGGTGAAATCCAGTTGGCGGCAGGTCAC
>NW_010972962.1:7817376-7836234 GCF_000737465.1 Haliaeetus leucocephalus | reverse complement strand
GGTACTCCAGAACATGGTTTAGTGGGCATGGATGATGGTCAGTTGAAGGTCTTTTCCAACCTAAATGATTCTATGAGGCAAAAAGCAGGGGTGTGACTCATCCAGGGCAGCATGACCGCTCCACAGTGGGACAGGGGACAGGCCCAGCTGTGCTGCAGCCAGGGCCGCTGCTCCCACCGTTGCTGGGGCGTGGCAAGGCCATGCCCAGTCTTGGTGTGCAGCTGGGAGACAGCTCCGTCCTCGGCCTGGGTCTCTCCTGCCGCGTCCCACCTGCATTGCTCGGGAGCGGACGTGCTAGGAAGGCCAGTGCGGATGCTTCCCTGGCCGCCCTCGCTCTGCCCCAGCAGCCACCTGGCCTGTGCTGGAGCTGGCGCGTCCTGTCCCACAGCTGAGCAGCAGGACGACCCAGTGGGCTGTCACAGGAGCAGCACGAGGCCAAAGGCCATGCTCCTCCCCATGTAGGCTCCACACTCTTCACCCCACTCCATCATGCAGCATAGCCATGCCCTGAGTCACTGGGTGCGAGATTTCAGTCCTTTAGACTATTGCCTAAAGCTGGAAGTCCCCTGACACTGGTTGGGAATAGGACGAGTTTCCCCAGGAGCCTGCTGGCCCGCTGTCAGCCATGCCGGCATTGCCCACCTTGGCTCGTGCCAGAGCCCAGGGCCAGGCTGCTCCTCTACCAGCCCTGCTCTTGGAAGGCTCAGGCTGATGCCGGGTGGGCTCAGTGCCCATCTCCCCGGTCGCCTGCGGGAATGAGCCCTGCATAAGGCAGCAGTCCCTGCCAGTCTTGTCAAAAACAAAGAGATGAAGAAGCAGCCACCAACACCCTCTCGTTCAGCAGCTGCGTGGCTGAGCGGAGCCACCACACAGGCAGAGCTCCCAAGGATTTCCCCTCAGTGCTAAGCAAGGTGCCCAAAGCCAGTGGGAAGAGGGACCTGAAAACCTCCCAGTGGGGCAGCGCAAGCATGCCCAGGAGAGACGGGTTTGGGCAAGGGAAGTGTGCAGGTCTGGGGCTGAGCACAAGCAGCTGGCTTGGGAGGCGGCCGGGCTGGAAGCTGCTTTCCCAACAGGAGGAAGGTGAGGGAACATTTGCATGCCACTGCTCTGCCTTCCTGCTCCAGTGGAAAGGTATGCCTGCCTCTCAGGAAACTGCCCCAGAACTCTTTCATCAGCAGAGAGAATAATGGAAAAAAATTGATTTAACAGAGGTCAAATTAACATAGATTCCATTGGCTAAATGGGGAAAATCTTAAAATAGAAGATGTTCCTTAAGAAGAAAAAAAATCAGATTAAGACCAGATGAGCCTTGTCCAACGAAGAAGCATAAAATGTTCTTCCCAGCATGTTGTGGTTATTTTGTAATAACCATGCATTACACTGATATGCCTATGTAATTGCATACAGGGAGAACAGGAGTAGCGTGTAGTATAAAATTGCCAGACACCATCAACTACTATGAAGTAAAGCCTATTAGTAGTGGTCCACATTTTTTGCTTATCTTATACGTCAGTAATTCCCTTCCTTGTGTTGTTTTGCCTGAATAAGATTTTTTTTTTTTTCCCCCAAGATTTGACCCCATAACTTTAGGAAGAGGGAACTGTCCTAGAAGACCATCTCATTGCTTCATTCACTTTCCTTGAATCCTTAATGCTTAACTGACTACAAACAGTTTGTAGATGAAAGATGCCAGACAACAATGTAGTATCTGCTTTCTGTTCTCCTTGATCTCACCCAAGTTTTTGATGTCTTGACTGAACTGAAACATGGAAATTCCTCTAAAAGCTGCATAACTATTAAAAAAAAAAAAAGTCAACAAATCCAGTTGGCCAGGGTATAGTCTTCAGGCCCCAGTTCAAACACAGCATTTAAGCACTTGCTTAACTTACTAATTGAAGTCAATGGGATTTCAAGCACTTTGCTGAAATGGGAGATTTTATGGACATTTGTGCCGGTACATTTGTAATACAGAAATCAAGTTGTGCCAGGTTTATTTTGGCTCCAGGTTTCTTTGTGGTGGTGATTGACAAATCCACAGAACTGGACTAATACCAGAGAGGTGATGACTGTAAGAGAAGTGATGACATGAAATAATAAATTTTGAACTGGCAAACGCTTTAACTTGGGTAGTCTGAAAACCTCTATGTAAGGGAACAAAGACGTCCATTTATGCTGATAAATGCACTCTTTTCAGGAAGACCTCCAGTTAATCAGCAACTAATGTGCTGGGACAGCTAAAAATTTTGAAGCAAATCCTTTTGCAAGTGGTGTAACTACACTGAAGCTTTTGGAAACAGACAGGTTTGCATCACTTGATAGTCTAGTCATATAATCACTTTAAAAAAGATTCATTTCCTGGAGAAAAAAATTCATGCCTTTGTATTGCAGGCAATAGGATGGACCTCAGCACGGTAATGGATTTTGTGTCTGTTTCTGGAGGTTGTCCAAACCCACCCCACTAACCAATAAATTACTACCTAATTGAAAAGATTCACAGAAACAGATTACAACATCGAGGATGGAACCAGTATGGTAGGAATTAGACTGACAGTGTCCATACATAGGGTGTGGTGTCAAAAGATGATCTTAACAGCCTGCCCCCGCTTGCCCTTCTCCCTCCTCTTCCTCCTCTCCCACCACTCCTCTCTGCCTCATCGCTCCCTTCATCCTCCATGCTGGCTCCAGTACATACCTGGTCACATGGAGAGCAAGTTTGACTCACTAACCCAGCAAAAAAATCCCAATATTTTTCAGCTAGGTTTGTTTTTTCCTATTTTAATGAGTTGACTCATTACAGCACCATCAGCCAATGCACACGGGGAGAGCGTCGCCAGGGGGAACCTTGGTCCTACTGTGGACGCGGGCAGTTATTCTGGCTTTGGCCACCTCATGATACCATACCTTGACTGTGCCATGGCACTTTCCACTTTACTGACACAGGGCAACATGGACAAGTTATTGCCGGTACATCAAAGAGCTGGAAAAAATTAATCAACAGCACCTCCAAGTTATTAGGCATAGACTGTAGTTAGATAAAATCATAAATAATGAAATCCCATAAGGATGTTGCACAACAAGTATTGAGGCAAAGCTCATAAAACTCTTCTTCACTGCATTTGAGCATTTTCCTTCCACAGAAGACATAGTTTTCTAAAAGTGGTATTTTTGCACAGCAAAAAAATGCTGGGCAGAGACGGGAAGGGCCCCAACCCATGTGATGTCAGGATAAATATGTGGGAAGCCAATGCAGCAGAAAATCTAGCCAGAGGAATGTCTGGTGCAGAGCGAGTGGCGCAGGAGCGGGCTGGCTGCCTCTCCCACCATCCACGGCGCCTGCGAGTTGCGAGTGCTCAGGCTCTGACCGTGGCCAAGGTCTGAGTAGGATGGACGGCAGCATGGCTGCGTAGCCTCAGCCTGAGGTTTGTTTCCAGCTTGCCCACCTTCTGAGGGGATGCCATCCCAAAACACGTGTTCCCCTCCCAAAGGCATGCTGAGCAGAGTGAAAGAGATGGGCCTGTCTATTTGATGCAGAAGCAATTAGCTTGGGCTTTAATGAAGGATTTTAGCATCTGAGTGTAGGAAATCCTACCAAAAGACCTTTGCATTAAACTCTGCAAGTTTGTTGTAAGCAACAAGTAACAAGAGCAGATTTAGAGATAAAGATAATAAAAAACACTGCATTCCCTTGCCCAAAAGCCTATAAATCAAGACTTTGGCTCTTCACTGCAGAAATGCTCTCAGATGTAATTGGAAACAGGCAGCGCTGATCTGAAACACTTCATCAAGCTCAGTTTGTGATAGCTTGGGTGAGGAGGTTTCCAGCGCTCCTCAAGAAAAGGCTCGCCCTTCCTAATTAACTGGTCAGTAATTTGAAATCCTGTACCACCATCCTGCCTGTCCATTTTATCTGAAGCTGCTCAGGGATTCAGCATCAATGAAACATGCGCTTGAGTTGCATGGGTGATGAGGTCCCTGTGGGCCCACCACCATCTGCATGCTGGACAGGCAGGGTGAGGCATGGGGCAGAGGCACCTGGGTTAGCGAAGCCGCAGGGCAGATGGCCCTCTGTGTGGGGAGGAAGAGGAAGGACTCCTCTGAGCCTACTGATCCTTCCCACCGCGTACCTGGAGTAGGGAATGCATGGTGCCACCACCATACAAACGGTGTTTCCTCCCCACGCGCAGCACACCCCCTTCGGCTCCCCTTCTGGGAGACCATCCCCACCTTTGCTCCACTGGGGGAGACATTCCCATCACCTTCAGACCAGTCATGATGCTGGAGGATCCTCTATGATGAAGAGTCACCTACTTGGTTTCTTCACTCTGGGTAGCGTTCATCCCACAGAGCCCCATCTGTGGTGGCTCAGGTGTCAAGCATGGTTTGAACTCAGAGGCCAAATAGCTGTCTGGCATAAGACAAATCATCAGTTTAGCCCCATAACACACCTCATATGGATATTCTTCAGTTTAGCTGCTATTGCTTTGGAAAGTGCTTAATTCAAACTGAAAAGGCTGCTTTTATGTGGAACCATCCAGAAGATGACCATAATGCTATAGTTATATATCAGTAATAAACAGTGAAGCTTGCCATGGAGCGAGGAATGAGCACAGCAAGTAGTTCTGCAGAGCACCAGCGCCAAGCCAGATCAAGGTAATAGAATTTATAGCCTCTATTATCTGCATGAGGTGTATTTATGACTCCCTTCCCCATTGCTCTGATATCTTCAGATCTCACAATATTTGTATATTCATTCCCACAACATTCTTGTAGGTAAGGAATTTGCAAACAAGAAGCCCAATATTGGAGCCTCTCCATGCAATGATGTGGCACAGTGTTTGGAAGGTGGGGAAACTTCAGAGACCTTCAGCAGTTACAGATACATCCATGAAAATTAACCAAATAATGTGATGTAAGTAGTTGGGCTATCTACAAGGTAAATGGCTAAATTCCTCTGGGCTGGGCTGTGCAAGAGTTCAGACTAGAAGATAACAGTGAGCTTTATCACTCTAAAATATACCTGGGCTTGCAACCTAAGCAACCCTGATCTGAGACTCCTTGATACAGGATGGTTGGACACATAGGAAAATGAAAGTTCTCCAAGACCTGTGAATCTAATAGTAAGGGGAAATAATAAGCAAGTTTGTGTAAGTGATGGTTTGATCATTTGGGGTTTAAAATAGTCCTTAAATTCTCAACATAATTCCTCAACACCTGATTTACTATCCATTACTTTCAGAAACTACTAATCTCACATAAAACAGTAGGAGGGACTAACACAAGACATGGGATAAAGGAAACAGCATTCCTTTTCTGTTGTTCAGAAAGCTTTCACACTGATACAGGGAGTTTATATTTTCATGTCATTTTTGCCTAAATTTTTTACAGTGACATCGATTGCATTCTATTCCAAAATGAAAATAACTTTTTTCCAGTCCTTCGAACATGTGATCTTTTAGGGGAGGACACCGCTGAGCAGAGCACAGCAGAGTCGGCTGGTTTGCAGGCTGAGGCTGTTCTCTGCAGGAAGGTTTGCAGTCTCACGACTGCAGTTGGGAATTGCTCCTCTTCCACACCGGTCCCCAGGGCCTGACAGATGCTCTTGGGCAAGTTTGGCCTCAGTTCTTCCTGCTGTTCAATGACAATAATTATTCATACTTACCTTCTTGAGCTTAATTAATACTTGTAAAGTGCTTTGAGATCCTTGGATGAAAGACTCTGTTGACAGACAAAATATTTTTGCGGTGACTGTCAAATTAAGGTCCTCTGAGCTTCCTCAGCAATTGAAGGGTTAATTAGCTCATGCCAGGAGCCTGACAGCCCCAGCAGAGACAGAGTGCCCATCCCTGGCCTCTCCTCAATGCAGCTTTGTTGAAGGGAACTCCTTCCCTATTCACACCTTGGCATTAGGAGATAATGTTCTTGCAATGCAGACAGGCACACACATCTTCCACCTGGTTGTGTTATAACCATTTCCCTCTCCCTGGCGTGCATCCCACATCCTGGCTGGCGGGGAGGCAGGCGTCAAGCTCCAGCTGCTGAAGCTGGGGTGGATTGCTTTCCCTCCACGCATGAGGGTTGTGAGTGCCGCTCATCCCCTTGGCAAGTGCTTTTCATCCACAGATGAGAACCTTTCTGGAGGAGCCTGAGGGGCTGGCGCTGGAGTGAGAGGCAGGTGAACAAGCTCTTCAGTGAACCAGGAACTGCCCATCTCGCCAGCAGGAAACCAGCTGCATTTCCTGGGCAGGTCACAGCACGGTACTGCACACAGGAGGAAGGCACCCATGAGTGAACCTTGCATTCATTAGGTGTAGTGCAGTGTCTTTATATAAATATAAGGGAAGTCAGCACCTCCCTTGGGGACCCCATCCTCAGGCATCACACAGGAAATCAGAAATGATGATTTTAACAAAGGGGATCTCGGTCATGGTTTTGGTCAGACACCACAGTTGTACTCTCAGAACTGCGGCAAGCAAAAGGCCATGGCACAGTTTGCCTTTGCATCCTTTGTCCTTCCACATATCATCACGGCTTCAGGTGGGCAGCTCTCAGGAGTGGTGCCTGCAGACCCCGCTCACTGTGGCTCACACAAGGCTGAAACAGCTCATGAGAAGCACATCGGCTGCTGTATGGGCAAAACTTCACGCCCCAAGGATTCACAGCATTGTGCTCATACTAGTTCATCTTGACGTGGGTCTGCAGAGGGGGAAAGCTGTTAAAACCTGGGGGTGGCTTGTGAGAAAAACAGGGGTGTCCTCACCAGCAAAACCAGGGAGAGGACCAAATCTGGGGTGGATGGTGGCAGCTGGGTTCCCCTGAGTCACAGTGCATCTCCACGTCAGCACCAGCACCCTTCACCAAAGCACCAGCAGCCTGGCTGGACAGCCCTGCACCATTCCCCACTGCCTATGTAAAGGAGATGAGAATAGCTGCATTTCCACTGGTGATGGTAATTGTTTACCTTCTGCGTGGTTGTTTTTTTTTCTTTTGCTGGGATGGGGAGATCTGGTTTGCTGGTTTCCTTTCTCAGCTCTCTCTCTTAGTGTGTACTAATGCAGCACCACGCTGCCTGCGTCCGGCACAACCAAGCTTGCCTGCCTGCCTGCCTCTCATCTCACAGCTTTCCTGTTGCAGAGACAATGCCCGGCTTTTGCTGGGCTGGTGTTTGCCTTGGCAGAGCACAGTGGTCTGCTGGGTGAGCCCAGCCCTGGTGCCCTCCTTCCCTGCATGGACCACAGCCATCCCTGGCAATGGCTCCTCAGAGACCATCTTCCAGCTGAGCATCACGGCTCCGGCACTGAAAGAGGCACGCCAGATATTTCACCCCTTCTGCTCTCCAAAAGTATTTAATGACAGAAAGCGCAAATCTGGTACTTGAAGCCCTGCTTTCTGGCCACTCTTCACCTGGGAAAAATCCCCAAACAAAATCAATTGCTCCTTTCCCCAGGTAGGAAATACTGCAATTTGACTCATGGGATTTTAGACCACACTTCATATGCGTATATTTACCAAAAGGCAGAATCTTGTGCCCCAGCTAACTGGCCTTTGAAGCAGCCTGGGGAAGGGAGCTTGAAGGTTTCTTAGAACATTAAAAGTAGTAGTGAAAGTCACAGGGCCTTTTTCCTTTATACAATCAAAGGCAAATTTGAGCAATAAACCTTCTGATGTCTCTGGAGAGAGGAGATGTGACGTCTTGAGGTAAACCACACATCCCGTAAGTACCACTGTGCCATTCGTGAGCGCTGCCTCACTACAGAAGTGGCAGACTGCTTTTTAGCAAAAGTCACCACGTTTTTCAGAAGGGAACGGTTCCAGTCAGAGAAGGACCGGGTGGCAGGGAGGAAGAAAACCCAACCGCAATAAAGCAGCCATTGAACCTGAAAGGAAAAAGACGTCAGCATCTCCGGCAGGGGCTCTCCTTTTTCCCTGGTATATCCGTGAACCATAATTATGTGGAAAGAAGTTGTGGGTGGGACTGGCTTACTTACTGACAAGCTGAACTTTATAACCTAGCACCATGACGTTGCAAGGGAAGAGGGTTTGGCTTGCCTGCCTCGTGGAACCTGCAAACTCGAGAAGGTGGTTCAGGGGTGGGCGCCCACCTGCATGTCTTCATTAGCTTTCACCCAAGTGATGGGGTTGAGGCAGTGCTGGGAGCATGGGTGCTGCCTCCTGGTCAGGGGAGCCTCTGCTGGCGTGGGGACTCCCTCCAAGGGTGGGCATCCCCACTCCAGTGGAGGCTCCCCTGACCGGGAGGTGGCCACGTGATGGTGGAAATTCCAGAGGAGATGGTCAAGGAGAGCAGAGGAAAGGTCTAGGTGCTGCGGAGCTGAGCTCCATCCCATCTACTTTTCCAAGAGAGACCTAAAGGGGGATGGAAAGCCCAGGGAAAGGATAATTTGGAGCTCCTCGGTAATTCAAAGGTATGCAGGAACTTGTGGAGGAGAGCCCAAGGGAAAGCTGATACCGAGAGCTGTAGGTGAAGACAGGGGGACTCTTGCTGTAGAGTTTGTACCCAGTAGAGTTTGAGGTGAACTGTGCAGCTTGTTGAAATCCTAAATCCTTCTGAGGTGGCCCCACTGGGACACACAGGAAGGAAGCTGAAGCAGAAGGGACTTGAGCACCTTGGGGTGGAGCCTGGAGGCAGAAGCAGTGCCACCCCAGACATCCCAGGTTAAAACGTCACAGCGAGGTGGCTGACGAGCCCAGCTGAGGGACAGACGGACCTTAGGAGAGCTTCTCAGCCTCTTGCTACGTCATGCTCCACCCCTCATCCATTTAAATAAACATTAGCAGAACAGTGAGGTGGCAAAGGAATGACTATAGGCAAGGTCTGAGGTGAACACCTGGTCTCTCTCCAAGACTATGACTGAATTAGAAGTCTAAGTATATCTATAGCTGAGAACTGAGGTGTGCTGTCCAAGTTAAATAAGGATATACAGCCCTGGAATGGCGTGGAGAGCTATGGGTTAGGTCTGTGCTGAGGAAGAACCTACCACCACTGGCTGCACTTTTTGGCTCTTTAAGAGCAGCATTTTGCTTGTCATCTCTTCTGATCTACAAGTTTTGGTCCCTTGCTGTCCTTCCTATCACTGTTCTTCAAACAAGCTGGGAGGGAAAAATGTGACCATTCATCTCATTGATAGAAATCCAGTTCTTGTCAGTATGTCTCTGGAGGGGCAGCACAGGGATCATCACTTACCTGGCTCTAAAATCTAGGAACACTGTATTTCTAACATCACAGCACTAAATGGTGTTTCCTGACATTTGCACCTCTCTCCCACCCACAATCACCGAGCGCTGCAAGGACACAGGATCCTGGGTCAGCACAACCCGGCACCTGTGCCAGGAGGGACATGCCATTGGCACTGCTGGGTGTTTCTGCTCCTTCTTGTCCCACGGCCACCCAGCCGCCTGGCAGTGGGGTTGCCTGTGCTGCTGGCAAAGGCATCAATGGCGTCTGATATGTTAATGCCCACGTTTACAGGCTCCCCTGAGTGCAGGGATGTTCAGGTGGCTGAACCTCCTCCTGCTGTTTTAAGGGTTCTGGCAAACAGTCAAGAACAAAAGCTAAGACAGCCAGTTCCCATTTGTGGGCACGTCCCTACATTTCAATGTGGCAAACCTTGTGATTTAGCAAGTGAGAGCCTTCTGCCCCAGGGCTGTTAAAAGCTTCTTTTTATTAAAGTTAAAAAAAAAAAAAAAGAAGAAGAAAACAAACCTGTCAAGACTTCCAAGAAAATGAGAAAAACACCAGCTTGGATGGGCTGCAGGAGTGGGACCAGGCTGCTGACTATGCCTCCTCATAGAGGAACCTGCAGGCTGAGAGCCTGGCCCTTTGAAAGCCACTGGGGGCTTTTTGTTTGGTCATTTGACAAGCTTGTACCTAAGGAGAAAGGAAGAAAATGCCAGTGGCTTTTGCTGCCATCATGAATAATGTTTTGCTGTGATACCATTTTATGCTTTTTTCCCCAAAAGCGAGTACCCCCTGGCTGAAGCAGAACACGTTGGCTCATAGGACAGTGTCCATCAGTGGAAAAGGACAAACCTAGTCAATCTAGTCTAATACTTTCCGCTACTGCAGGCTGTGGCCGTGGCTAGTGGGACCCTGAGCCTGATGGGCTGTGTGCCCTCCCCAGGGCTGTCCCCTGGCATGGACAGAGCAGGTTCTCACATGCCAGGTCCCCATGGGCTCACAGGTATGCATGTGTGCAGGCATGTGTGCCTCCATGCATGCGTGTGCGTGCACGCATGTGTCCTCTGTAGAAGTGCCAGGGGGTGTTTGCACCGAGGCAGATCCGCTCTTGGGCTGGCTCTGGGGTTCCAGGGCTGCACCGGGGTGGCAAGGGGCAGCCATGGGACCCCAACAGTGCCTACACAGTGGTCCCAAGCTGCCTCAGGGGCATGCAGCCATCAGCTGGTGGGCTCCAAGATAGGGCCAAACCTCCATGGTTGCTGCAGTTGCCAGCATGGGGCCACAAGCCTAAAGGCAATGTGCACAAGTTGCCTCATGTCATGAGTAGTGGCATCCTTGCATGGAAAGAGAGCAACCTGCCACTTCTTCAGGGACCCAAATGCAGCGGAGACGTAGCTGGTGGTGGTCTTGAGCCCCTGACCCTCACAATGTCGTGGTTAGCTGTCCTTCAAGAGATGCTGGTGGCACTCTCACCCACCTGGACAGTCTGCCTGTCCTCTTCCTGCAGCTGCCAGATCCTCCTGCTCCCTCCTCCCAGCCCCAGCCTCAGGCATCACAGCTTGTCGCAGCCCGCACCAGCACTGCTGTCAGTGGCGGAAGGGCAGCGATAAACGTTGAGGGGACCAGGCTACTTACATATGGCTTCTTGGCTGTTTATTTATGTGCAGCCAGTAGTAGGGCCAGCTCTGCCAGTGAAGAAAAGAGTCTGCCCCTGAGTACCCGGCTGTGTGTGTCAAACCACTTACCTTAAATGAGAAGCCATTAAAAAAAGCCAAAACACAGATAGTCTCCCTGAATCCACGCACAATGGTGTCAGTGGGAGAGACCTGTGGCACAGCACCCAGCTGCAGAGCTGATATGCAGAAAGCCAGGGAGCAGTCTTCCTCTTTGTTTTACAAATAGGTATTGCCTTTGGAAGCAGGATCAGTTGTAACATATTTATTGCGAGAATGAAAGAGAAAAAAGCAGAAGTCTCTGCCAAGAGCAAGTGAACTGGGCATGCTTTTTAAAGAACTACCACAGGACCAATTACCTTTCCAACTAATTAAACATTGTGAAAGGTATTAACGTGCTGATAATAGACAGCTTTGCAAACTGCCAGCACAGCATGATCTGACAGAGGACAACAGGACAGCAGAGAGCAGGACTCCTCCGCTTTGGTGCTTTGCAGCCCCAAGGACTGGATGCACCTGCAGGGACCAGCCTGCACCCAGCCAGCCCAGGAGTTTGAGGGTCCCAAAACTTCCACCTGTGCCTGAATGGCTGCAGGGTTCGCTCTTGCTGGCAGAGGGGCTGCAAGATTGCAGCTGGCCGAACCGGATCAGCCCTCCTGTGGCACGCCCTGGCTGGGGGCAAGGCAGCAGGTGTCCGCCAGCAGCCCAGGGCCTGTCCCCACTTGCAGCCCAGTGCAGGTTAATGTGTATTATTTCTCTCTAAACTGTCTCGCATCTGCAAACAGCATCTCTTATTCTGGACCTGCTGGTATTTTAACGCATGTCATTAAACCTGCTGTGGAAGTAGGCTTACCAAGGGATGGGATGTGTTTGCGTGCAGCCACGTGGGCATGGATGTGGCCAAAACAGCCTGCCGAGCACTCCTGCTGCTGTCCCACACCCCTTTGCCAGCTCCCGAGGGTGCCCCAGTGTGTTTACCCAGGCTTCACCCTCCCACTTTGGGAGTCCTCTTCCTACGCACCACATCCCCATCTAAACAGTTGCCTACAGCCAGGGGCTGCCCTCGCTGATCCCAGCTCCCAGGGAGCTCCTGCATTTGAGTGCATTTGAGTCACGACCCCAGTGATCAAACCCTAGGATCACATCCTAGCCAGAGGGAGGGTGGGTGGACAAACACTTGGCCAGAGCAACTGCCCCCTGGTCCTTCCCTGAGACCCCAGGCAGGAAAGCTCTGCTTTTTCCTCGTCTTTCTGTACACAGCAGCAAGAGGAAGAAGGCGGAGGAAAGAAAAGTGCAGGCCATGGTGGAAAGATTCAGTAACATCCTGGGTGAGAGCATCCTTGTAACCTTCCAAAAGCTTGCCCAGCTTTATAAAAGCTTGGTATGTTTTCCTGGGCTCAGTGTTCATGTTGGCATAATACCATGCATTGCTTTAAAAGAACTTAAAGTGCCTTTGCATATAGACTGTGTGTAACCTGAGCTTCTAGGTCATCCTGCTGCTTTCAAATACCCTATTCTGTATTCCTGAGCAAGCCAGGAGTTTATTATGGGAGGTGTTTAGACCAGGGCATTTAAGAAATACTACATAATAGCAGTCTCCACCTCATGTCCCAGAGAATTTGGCTAGTATAGCTGGTACTTAAGTGTCATCAGGATAAATACAAAACTAAAACAAATTGCAGTAGTTCACGTTTTCGTGCTGTGACTCTTGTGGGCTTTCCATGGGCTTGGGCAAAGAGCATGGTACTGCCTTATGCATGGATCGGGCTCTCCATAAGCACAAAAGGCTAGGAGCAAGATTTTCAAAACATGTTCCCATGAAGCGAATGGCCTCGGTTATAGACTCCAGGCAGCCACTCTTGGCAGTGTGAGGAATGCTTCAGCTTCGTGGTGCCACCAACAAGAATTCTAGGGCAGCAAGAAGCTGAGTCCCAGCCGCTCCATGCTACATAGCTGCTTATAACACTGCAGCCAGCAGGGAATCGTCAGGCTCACTGAGACCTGTGTCTGCAGGTCCACAGGGGACGGGGAGCTCAGCCTGGTGGGAATGCCACCACGCTGCTTCCTGGAGTGAGGCTGCACAGGTCTGGGTTTGGTTTCATGTGCTGGCCCAGTATCTTGTGCCACCCTTTATGGCTGGATTGCTGGGGCAGAGCCTGTCCTGGATGGCAAGAGAGGAAGAAGCCTCTCCCAGATGCTCAGATGGATCCTTGGTCCTTTTTCAGCCCTAAATGCCCAAATTCTCAGAAACCATCAGTGATCCTAATGGATGTTTCTTCGCCAGGGCTGCCAAAAGACAAAGTGGCCCAGGAAGATGGAAAGAGGCGCTCAATTGCAAGGACACCCACTGGGATGGAGATGAGCCAGGCCACGCAGGGACAGCAGCCAGCTCCCAGTGCTGCTGCCCATCCTGCAAAGCCTCTCCCTCCCTCCAAGGCTTTCAGCAGTGCACAGGTCGCTAAGGTAGGAGACAGAAAGCACACTTTACAGGTTCAGTCAACAAATTATTTTACCTTTGCGTCTCAGCCATCTCTTCTGAGTGAGCTGTGCTGAAATCCCACCACTGCCTCGAGCTGTGTGTGCAGGCGCTGCACTAATCAATATTACTTGCTGGAGAAAGTAAGTCTCATTTATTGGCCACACATTCCCCTGAGTGCTTGTGTCAAACTCTTTCATGTCAGCTGAAGGGAGACTTACCAGCAGAAAGGTCAAACTGCCTCAACTAGATCTTGAGATCAGCCATTAACTTGGGTGTGTTTATCTGCCTCCCACTTTCAGGAGGACTATCTGTGTGTGCTGCACCCCTCCCTCCTCCTCCTCCTCGATGCTGTGCTGCCAGGGAGTACTTTGGAGGGGCGGAATCACTCAGGCAGGAACAATGAACTGTCTGATAAGCCCAGCTGGGTGATCCACTTGGCCGGCTTCAGAGAATAACATCCGAAACTCTGCGGTACAAGGATACAGGCCAGTCCCCCTCCTGCCAGACCAGGCTGAAATGGCACAGAGCTTGGTGCCCCTCAGCAGCGTAGCTGTGGGCCTGATCCTGATTGCACCTGAGCAGGGGAACTTCAGGAAAGATGCTGTCCCCAACATCTGTTCAGCTGAGCAATGGGGGTGCTGGCAGGGGTGGGGTTTACTGCTCCTGAGGTAGGTTTTCAGTCCTTTCCACTGCTCTGGCACAAGAAAATGTGTTTCTTGAGGCCCCACTCACAAAATACAGCAAGAAAATATTCAAGACCCTTACTGGACTGGGCAATGGGGAAAGAGCTGAGTCCAAGCTCCACAGGGCAGGGCTCCCATCCGCTAAAATGCCTCCTGCTGCAGCGTCTGCTGGGACCACCCTGGCAGCGCTGTCCAGGATCTCACAGGGAATCCCCTGGGCTGTGGCAAGGATGAGCCTCGATGGGCCCTTTGGCTGCTGGGACCAGAGATGGTGCCTCTGCAAGAGGCAGGAGTGGGGCAAGGCAGGCTCTCATGTTGCTGAGGCAGGTTTGGAACTAGGCAAACAAACACAGGTATCAAGATAAGACTGTTCATCTCATGCCAAGAGGTGTCTAGAGCTCGACTCGTGGGATGTCTCTTCCCATCTCTCACATCCCGTGTACTCTGGGGCTAGGCGGGAGCTTGCTCGTCCCTAGACTGGTATCTCCTGAAGCTGTTTTCTGCTTCCCTACACCAGCAAAATGTCATAAACTGTGCATCATGGTCACTCTTAATAAGCCCTTGGTCCCAGTCCTCTTCTTGCACCTGCTGCTCAGTGCGTTGGGAGGATCTTTGCTCTGGAGCATTTTAAGAGGGCTGAAGCTGTTTCTGCTTTGAAGTAGCATTTGGCTTTGTTGGCATCTGGGATCCCTGCAGAGCTGACCCTGCGTGGAACCAGCAGGACCGCTGGCTATGGCACTGCACCACAGCTGTGCCACAAGCCTGACTGAGCAGTGCCAGAGGCATTCGGTGCCCATGCTGCTGCGGGACTGCCCTGCTGCTGCCCCACCTGCATCCCAAGCCCTCAGCATCACAGCACCTGACTTTATCCTGGGCTTTTACTGGCACCAGGATTTAGGAAGAGTTAAATGATGTTGCCTCATCACCCAGTGGCAGCAGTAGGAGTGGCAGGATTAGTGTCATTGCCCTGAACTGGACCCTACACTCATGCAGGGCCGAGCCAGCTGTGTGTTTGAACACAGGGACAGTCTCACTGCAGCCACCTGAAATCAATTGAGGGGAGCGACTCCCTGCCCTAAAGATATGCTGCACTGCTGGAGGGAGGCCCTATGGCTGCCGTGTGTCCTTCTGAAAACAATGGGGTTATCGGCAGGAGAGAGGGCTCCATGGTCTGACAGTACATGAGTAGCAAAAGCACTCTGCTTGGTGAAAGGTGTTTGCCGAACTGCGTCCAGAAGCCCTTTGAAGGAGAAAACCTCCATTCTCCCTTGTATACACCGGAGTACTTAATAAATGACTGTAATTAAGTGTGAGGTGGTAGCTTAAGAGCTCGTTCCCAGAAGTTAACATCAAAACACTTGCTCTTAGCACTTAGACAATATAAAAGCAGACTTTGTGCACAGATGAAAGTAGAGTTGTCAGGAAGGGCTGGAGAGCTCTGGAAACGAGTACACTGCTTCTTCAGAGAGCTTGAGGAAAACGTCTCGGGAAGCAACAGAGTTGCTTCTATAATAAAAGTCCTTTATAATGAACAGTGACCAAGATAGCACCAATTTGGGGGTAGGTGGGAGAGAGTTTTAAAACAGGAGAGGAGGAATTGCGTGAGGAGAAGAGGTGCATGCTCTTTCCTGAGCTTTCCCACAGCTGCCCGCACCCAGCCGGTGCAGAGCAGCTGCAGTCTCACCAGCCCCGGAGCCGTGCCCCAGCCCGGGGGCTGCTCTGTCCCGCAGCAGGGACAGCCACAGCAAGTCTCGGCTCTTCATCACTGGCACACGTGCAAAGTGATTACTGCAGGCTTCTTCACAGGAAACGTCTAAAGGGTTGTAAAAAAGAAGAGCGAGGAGAAAGAGGATCGTGGATGCAATTGTTTTTTGATCAAAAATCAATGATTTTTGCCCTTAGGCAGGTGGCACAGCGTGGTGGTGCAGCCTGGCACTGCTAGGGAGGCTGGAGAAGGAGGTCCTAACTGCAGGCTCTGCTAAGTGCTTCCCAAGGGCCAAGTCTAAGCTGCTGCTGAGTGTCCTTATCCTCTGCTCCTGTAAAAACATGGTGAAAAGCATTCCCAGATCTGGGTTTCAGTCTCCTAATTGCTGCCGAAATCAAGAAGCATAAGGAGCCAAGGTCTCATTTGCCTTACAATGATCCTCTCCTGCCCTGGAACCTAGGCTGGTCTTAATTTGTCTATGGTTCAGGCAAGAATAGACTAGGCAGACATACATGTTATCTCTTGTTTTTTTGGAAGCAGGGAGCCTATTGCACAATGAAGCTTGGTCTGGATGTGGATTAAAAATGCATGTGTCTGGGGCACCGTGAGCCAGGCTAGTCTGAGTTACTTTGATTAAAAAAAAAAAAAAAAGTATTACAAAGGCCTGATAGGGGAATGAGGGGGCTCCGTGGGGCTGATTATTTTTTCCCATGGGACATACTGATCACTTCTGTATGTGTGAGCCCATCTCAGCCAATGGGGACTTGCACTCTCAGGCCAGAAGAACCTTTAGCAAAGTCAACGTACATACACAGGGTATATATCCCCAGCATTGCATCTGGGGGCTGTGGGTCAGGCGCTCGTGGAGGGCATGGTGGTGCTGTTCCAGCCGTGGAAGGGAGGTTCATCACCTGACAGGGGCTGAGGGTTTGGCCTCAGGTGCGCTTTCAGCTTCCTACACTTCTTACAGGGCTTTTAACTTGAGGATTTACAAGTGTCAACTAATTGCATCCACATTAACTGCAGCCAAATATTAAAACAGCACTTGAATGTCATTTCAAACAAGCTGTTTCCAGACTAGGTCTCATGCAAATTCATCAGGTCGGGGTAGATGTGCCAAAATCACTTTGGAATAATGTTTGAAAATAACACTCGAAATGTTTGTACTTTAGCAGAAACATGAGGACAGCAGGTAGTTTAGGTTTAATGATCTGCTGAAGAAAAATTATAGAAACAGTTCTCCTCTCACAAAATGCCTCAACTCTAATGCTCCAGCACCACATCCTCCACCCCCCTGTTTCTGGCTGTCTCTCCCTCCCTGGACCAGATACTTTTGTATTCCTTGCTGCACAGTAGCGTGGTTTCTACAAGTTCACCGGCCTGATTTAAGACATGGCCAAAGCCAGAGCTGGTGACCCCAGATGACAACAGTGGTTCACCCCAGGGCCAGGAGCAGCCTCCACCTGAGCAGCGCTGGAGGCAGACTCAGGGAAGGTGACCAGCCAAAATCCAACCCCTTTTGTTAAGCTTCTTTATTACAACATGTGTTTTTCCCCATGTCTCTTCATCTCTTAACAACTGAAGCCCGATTCCTCTCACATCTTGAACTAATTTTTTCTCCAGCAGAAAGAAGCACATGCAAGATGACCTGCCTGATGTGCAACCCAAGGGGAAAACCACGTCACAACCTCGCCTGCTAAAGTGCCTCCCCCCCTCCTCCCCAGCCCCTCACTCCTAATGCAATTGCAAGGTGGAAGCACGGGTTTATTTTTACAGCCCTGTCCCCACCTCCCCCAAAGTCACATGCTGCGGCTAATTCGGATGGAGAATTTCAATTGCCTGGAAAATGAAGGTGCTGAAAACCGAACAGCATCCACAGGAGTTTTAGTCCCAAATGCCTGTCTCGGCGCTAAAAAAAATCAGGTACTGAGAGCTTATCACCAATGGGCTGCTTCTTTTCAGTGTTCCTCGAAGGCTCTGGGATTGAGATGGGTGCTGCCTCCCCCTTCCCAAGGAGGCCAGTGCGAGTGGAGGAAAGCCCATTACTCTCAGATGAGCTCCTGTGGGAAAATACTTTGCCCATGAGCCAGCTTAAATGGGATTTTATAGTTTGAACTTAGATGACTTCTCCTTCCCTTCCAGCAAAGAGGACACACTCAGGGCTGGGTGAATCCTCCAGGGAGGGTGAAAATGAAACATTTTGGGTCTAAGAGCAATGTTTTAACAATCTGTAAACTAGCATCATTGCTGTATTTGCTGCAGGTCACCCAAGAGTGCACATTCTCCGTGCAGAGGGCTCTGCTCTATCTGCTTCTGCCGCCTTCCAGCCTGTGCCAGTCAGTGACCCGGCAATGTCACAGCCGCCTGAGGTGGGCTGTGACAGTCCTGGCCCCATGAGTTTCTACTGCAGGGAAGCCTAGGGCTGTTACCTGCCCTTCCCATGACGTACTCTGGCTTGGACGACTGGAGTGGCTCTCCAGCCAGCTCCCAGGAGGGTGGAGGAGCCCACGGAAAAAATAAGGATAAAGATAAAATTAAAAAATTAAACTAAGGAAAAAAAAAGAATAAATATAAAAATAAGAATGAAAATGAAATAAATAATAACAAAATTTTAAAAAATAAAAGTGAGTAAAAAGTTAAAAAGAAAAGAAAAATAAAAAATAAAATAACGGTAAAAAATAAATAGATAAAATTAATAAAAGTAAAAATAGATTAACACTGCTATAAAAACTAGCCGAGTCTAACACTTGGTTTATTGATGCTGTGAAGAAACGGACTGAGCACTGGCGCACTGCTGGTGCCATCCACCCTCCCCACAGGGAGGAGGGCTGGGTACACCCCTTGTATCAAATCCCCGCCGAACCACCGCGAAAGCCGGAGGACGACATTTACGTCCCGTACTCCCGCGCCGTCTCAACGGTGTGCCTGCCCCTTTAAATTCCGGCGGCGGAGCCAGGGAATCCCTCTCGCAGCGCGTCATCCGCGGCAAGGAAACCCGCGCTCGCGTCGTGCCACGCAAATGACCATTTTTGGCAAAGTGCGACAACGGACGGGACCAAGTGGGGCGGGGGGAGGCGGGACCTGACGGGAAGACGGCGCCGCACGGCCTCCGCCGCTCCGCCCCC
>NW_010972962.1:7816710-7816996 GCF_000737465.1 Haliaeetus leucocephalus | reverse complement strand
ATGTCGGTAGAGGGGGCTGGCCGCCGCGGCCAGCTCGGAAATCAAAGGGCTCCTCCGGGCAACTCCTCTCCGAGGCCGGTAACGCGAACACACGGCCGTATCTGACTCTTCCTCCTTCCTGCTTTTGTTCTCCTCGGAGCTTCTCTGTCCCTCCGTTCACCGCCCCTTCCCGGGCACTGTCCTGGGCTCGCTCGCCCCAGCCGGGGAGCCTTCCCTGGGACTTCGGGAGGTGCCGCTCGAGTTACTTCCCAGGCGCTACCGCAGCCGCCGTAAAACACGCAGGGGG
>NW_010972962.1:7812239-7816543 GCF_000737465.1 Haliaeetus leucocephalus | reverse complement strand
AAAAAAAAAAAAAAAAGTCCAGTCTCAAACTTTGCCAACAGTACCAGCCTGTGACATTCCTCACATTAAAGAAGTTTTACCAGAAATGACTCGCCGCCTCTCCCCGCCTGCTCCAAACGCATCTCACTGGTGCCCTCTGCGGGCTGCGGACCGAGATTTCCAGGGATTGTAGCTCGACTCTGGCTTATTCCCTGTTTTACAGTAAATGACAGGACGAGGTGGGGGAGCCGGAAGGGGGGCTGAGAGGCTGAAAACGCCCGGCAAGCTGCAAATCCTTCGCTCTGCCTTTCCTCCTCTGATTCAGCAACTGTGCTGGATTCAAGCACTTGCTGCAGGAGGTTGTGAAACTCCAGTGCAGCTTAATACTTGAGCTGTCGAGGTCTGACTGATAGCTGGGTTTTCCCCTTTTTATTTTCTGGGCCTGCACGTCTTCCCCAGGCAGCTGGTGTGCGTGGCGTTTGATATGGGGGCCAGAGCCCAGTTTCTAGGGTTACTATCTGAAACGGGGCTTTAAGCAGGATGCCGGCTTAGCAAGAACATAAATGTTTTCTTTAAGAATCCGGGAGATTTCTCAAGGCCTCGTGCGTCGTCTTTCCCTTGATCCTTACAGATGTTGTAGATTAGGATGAAATGTAAGTGTTGCCTTTACCCTAGCAGTCGGGCTGTTCTGCTGATTCTGGTCTGCAGAGTTTTATCGTTACAGAAAATACACATTGTAGAAATTTTTTCTTTAGTCTGTTTTTTTCCCAAAGAAAGAAAAGATGCATCAGTCACATGCTTAAGTGGAAACTGTGTCTCTGAGCCAAAACTTTGATGCTTTTTAATTCTTTTTCCCATACAACACAGCACTGGAACATTTTTCTTTTAAGTTGCGTGCCATGCTATTTTCCTAATCGCTGACTTGCCATGTGGTAAACATAGACTTTAATGGGAAGAGTTTGTGTACTCTTTCAGACTGTTTGACTTCCCCCTCAGATATACCAGCACTGCGTCCAGTTTTCCTTTGAGGAGATGTTTGACATGGGAGAGCCATCAGGGGCCTTGTATTTTTTACAGGATATATCCTGTACATCCTATATTTGCTAAGTGAGTAGTTGTTAAAGGTCCTCTGGGCGTTTTTTTGGTGGTTTTGTTGTTGGGTTTGGGGTTTTTTTCCATGGCCATTGTACCTGTTTCTAGACCAGTTTCTGGTGCTGCTCAGTGCTTGCAGTTACAGATGTAAGCGAAGGTCCGGAGGGGAGCAGAGTCGCAATGGGATGTGGTATAGAAACTCCTTGTTAAGATGGAGAAGGGAACCACGGAGCCAAAGCCTAAAATGTTCCCATGCTGCCCTTGCTCCTAAGTTGTGACCTGCTAACGTAGCTTGTCCCTGCCCACGGTAGGATATGCTGGAGTCTCCCTCGGCTATAGATCGGGGGAGGCTCCCATCCAACTCCATATTTTTAAGGCAGAGCAGAGACTGACCTCAGTTCTTGGCACTCTTAATAACAGGACTCTTTCTGTTTGCTGTTTAGTTGTTGGGGGTTTTTTAATGCTACCTTCATCTGTGTGTTGCTTGGGTCAGGAGGAGAGCACTGGCTTCGTGGTTGAGCGCGTGCTGCATGTGTAGCCCTGCAGTCTGGCTATCACCACAT
Source organism: Haliaeetus leucocephalus (assembly GCF_000737465.1). Taxonomy (NCBI): domain Eukaryota; kingdom Metazoa; phylum Chordata; class Aves; order Accipitriformes; family Accipitridae; genus Haliaeetus; species Haliaeetus leucocephalus. The sequence continues at coordinate 7,814,909 of NW_010972962.1, read as the reverse complement.
CTTTTCTGTAGCACTGTGAATTCCTCGTAGATAAGGAGAACTGAGAGCTGGCAGACAGTTGCCTCCAGGAGCCTCTCCCAGGTCAGGAGAGGAGAGCTGTGGGTGTCCTGGGCGAAGAAATGGCAGGAGCAGGTCTGGAAGGAGGAGAAATGGGGAGGTGGGTGAGGGCGGGCGGTGCTGGCAGGGGGATTGAAGCTCTCTGAGGTGAGGAGGAACGAGGAGACCAAAGCTGGGGCTGCAGTTTGGGGAAAGATCTGGAGCTCCAAGGTGAGGAGGCTCGTGCTCAAAGGGGCTGTGCAGGGGAGGTGGCAGAGAATTCAGGGCCTGCCACTGAAACCAGCAGTGTCCCAGGGGTCAGAGCTATGGCCACCTGGCAGAGCGTGGGGGGCCAGCAGCGGCACAGCAAAGCTGATCCAGTGCAGTGTCCTAGCAGGGAAAGCGAGATATGTGGGGAAAGCCTGACCAGTCAGGAAGCAATGCTTGTAAAACCCAGTGGTAGCCTGAGCACCCTGTATTTGAAGATGCAGCCTGTCACAGCAGCACATCCCTTAATTAGTTATCTAGGAAAAATACTGCCTTTGGAAAACACAGAATACAGGTTTTGGAGATTTTTTTAATGATATTTTGAGGGATTAGAAAGGAAGCTGGTGACAGATGGAGCACAGCACAGACAGGGACTGCAGTCTGACTGGTCTCTTCCCTGGGTCTGCAAGCAAGCACCGTGGAGCTGCTGAGGGATGTGGCTGAACTGAGTAGCTCCCCTTCACTGTCCAGGAGACCTCCACTAGTGTTAGAGGGGGGTCCTAGGTTGAATGCAGGAGTGATTGCAAGTGGAGTAGTCTCTTTATCAATAACAGGGAGGCTGATCTTTGTGTCAGACAGTTGTATCTTATGTGGCTGATTTAGTGGTGGATCTGACTCTCCTGACCTCAGACGGGAATTTTTAGCAGTTCGTTGGGTGTCTGAAGGTGGAGGCTGCAGTAAGGTGGCACTTTGCATAGCAAAGCGTCATCAAAAGATCTCAAAGTTTTGCAGCCATAGCTTTCTAGTGTCCCTGCAAAGAAGACAGGACTCTTTCTTCTCTGCTTTTTGGGTACAGGAGGGGTGGTGGCACACGTTGGTAAAGGTCACGGTAGAAGCCACTTATGGAGCTGGAAGCAGAACTTGCATCCCTTGACTTGGGCACTTGTAGTTCAACTAGTCTCGCACTTCCTCCCTTCTGTGAGGTTAAGGTCCCTTTTTGTTACGGTCGTGGAGGCACCAAGGCATCCTCTCCTGTGCCATGCGGTCACAGCCTACACCAGGCAGAGCAAAGAAGGGGATTTGCGCCCGTAAGTTCCTCTGTAGTATTGACAGTTTGCAGCTCTGGGCCTCTGTAGTTACTTGGGAGACATCACAGAGATGGCATACACTCTGAAATGTGGCGTGTGCTGAGGCTGTGTTGGACTCAAGCTCCAGGGGCATCTCTGAGGTTCTGGCAAGGCTTTTGCCAAAGTCTTGGTGCCAGTGTCATCCTGTCTGTGTAATTCCTCCACCTGCTTAATTTGATTCACTCCTTCCTTCTCTTGTCCTTTCTTGCTAGATTTTTGAGCTGTCCAAAGCTGTAAGTCAGCATTTGTCGGTATTCACACTGTATCTCCTGGTCTCCAGGCATTGGCAGCTGGACTTCTTATGGCTAATACTGGTCTGAAATGCTGTAGCTATCAGAATGTGAAATACTATTTGCAGTAGCCTTGGTTTAACAAAGCACCTAAGGTGCTTGATTAGGCACACCCAGAAAAGGAAATCTGTATTGAAGTGCAGTCCCTTATCTGGGACGCTTACCTCAGCTGAGGTCAGGCTGATGCAAGGGCTCTCGCTTCTCTGGGAAGCTAGTTTGTTGACCCAAGAATAAGCATTTTTCATGGGATCATTTCAAGGCTTACAAATCAGTGGTAGTGATGGCTGCTGGTCCTACAAGCCCTGTTCCTTGCACAGTGATTGCTGGAGCAAGGCATGTCTGTCTGTAAAACCAAGTCTAACCATCGAAAGTCTCCTGAAGGAGCTCAGCATAGACAAAAGCATTCTTTCTCCCCTGCTTCCCCCTCCGGGGACAAGTGATTGTTTTCCTTGCAGTTTAGTGCCAGCATATTATCCAAATGGATTTACCTCTGTCTGAAACAAGGTGTACATGTATTTTGGAGGAGATCATTACCTGCTGCCTTGGTTTTACTGCTGCCTTGTTTTGTCTAGACAGTGCAGAGAGCTGCAGGGAACTTGTCCGATCTGAATCCTAAGACCTATTTTATAGGCTGCTATTAAAATACATATCCTCTCACGTAACCATCCTGTGGCCGGGTTTCTCACCCTGTGTGTGCAGTGAGCGCAGAACCACTGAACGAGAAGCAAGCTGCTGTTCTTTGCTGTACCAAACCCTATGCGGACCGAGTCCAAATTTCAGGGGAATCCTTTGGTAGAAGAAGGCTTTGCTCTGCTTGGTAATGGCATTTCAGAACTTAAGTTTCTCTTCCTTTTCTTTGGACTGGCAGAGAAGTGTTTTTCTAGAAACTCCTTAATTCCCCTTTCACTCCACGCCGGAAGGAGCGGTGGGCACAGGTGGGAGGTGGTGGCAATGGGAGGGGACACTGGTGTAGGGGATGCTGAAGAGGCACGGGGGGTGGGGGGTGGGGG